>NC_056465.1:10502511-10658734 GCF_008729295.1 Plectropomus leopardus
ATGGAGAAGATCAAATAACACAATTTTGACCAGATTTCTTGATATGAGAATTGCAATAATACTGTAAGGTTGACTATTGATGCCGTCACAAAATATTCACACAGTGAGAGTTTTGATAAATAACCATCAATAATGTGATATAATGACTTAACAGATACAAGCAAATCACTTTACTGAAACCAAGCCTTTAAAAACAAGAAAAGACAACTCTTATTGGGGTTTCCAAAATCCAATAAGATATTTTGTCTGATATCACAATATTAGCTATAATTGATAAAATCGGCATGTCATCAGTATGGGCTGATATAAGCTTTAAAATGAAATGTCAGAAGTGGCCAACGTGCTTATTTCAGTTGATATTACAAACGGATTTTTTTTTTTTTATTGACCAAGTGAACTTTTACAAAATATCAACCCTAAGTTAAAGTATTTTTCTTATCTTGCACAAGAAATGAATATTACACACACTGAAAAGCACTGTATTTTACATATCAATCTGCTGGTGGGCCATTACATACACATAATATGATGTTAATTCCACTACAAAAAAGACTTGATTATCACTATTATAAGGTGGATTAAATAAAGAGAATATATAGATATCGTTATCAGATATCAGCTAAATGAGTTAACATATATCGGCATATCGAATATCAACAAAGACTCCAATATGGTGCATTTCAACACGATATCGAAACAATATCAATATATTGCCCATCTCTTACATATCGTCCAACCATTAAAGTGTTTATAGCTGGTATAAAAGACCCTCTTGTGATATATATATTAATGAACTGGCCCAAAAAAGCCACCATACGGCCAAACATTAACAAGTTACATTTCTCTACGCATCAACAGTGTCAATGTGTGTTGTTAACTCACAGCCTAAAGCAGCATCTCATCAGAATCAGAACACATACATTGCCTTTGTGGCTTCAGAAATCATTCCCAATCATTTAATTTAAAAAAACAGCTCTCAGTCAACTTCACATACAAAAAGGAAAAACAAATTCAGTTTGTCTAAACGTCAGGCTGCTAGCGTACTAGCGTTAGCATTGGCTCAAACACACAGTTACCCATCACGGTCCAGGGCAATACCCTGTATCTATACCCAGCATGACTGACAGTTATTTCAACATTATTAATATTTACCCAACGCTGTGGCTACTTTGGTAGTAATCCATGTCTTTTGGACACAGTCTGTGCCCTCTGGTGAGTCCCAGTACCCCATCTCGAACTTAGCAAGGACACACAAGCTAAGGAATGGAAATCTCGCGAGAAACCTTTTCCTCGTGTGTTTATGGCTGCGGGAAACCCAGTTATAATGCATTACTGCCCCCAGTGGAGGGGAGCGGTGAGACCAGGACTGGCACTAAAATAGAAAGGAAACACAAACCTGTGCTCATCAACCGTTTCTTTAATCAAGTTTAACAAATGACTGCCTGTAACCAAGGAAGCTATACTTTTATAGCTTCTTTGTAACAATATGAATAATGTTTTATATCTTACCTTCGCCAATAAGTGTATTGTTATTGGCTTTGTAATTGAGTGCTGTTATTTTAACCTTTAACACATGATGATGCCCTGCTACTGCTACCACAGGTGTAGATTTCAGCAGGATGCAGGGGACAAGTCCCTCTCAATATTTAGACCATGTGCATTTTTCTACCCCAATGAAAACATAAAGGTAGCAGAGGACTTGTGCTTCGACAAAATTAGAGATATACACCCTAAACTGATATAGAAAAGGCACAAATTGATGCCTAAAGTGCAGCAGGATGCAGGAAATGAAGTGTTTGATGATCAAAATTTTCTGGCCAATAACCCCTAAACCTTGCCCTCGTTTGACTTGTCTACTCAATATTGAAACGAAATCCACGCCCTTTTGTATTTTGCAAATAAGAGTTTCCTATTTTCACATCAATCACAACAGTACTGTTTGTACACACCATTGATTCCAGCAGGATACAGACAGTCTGTACTCTATCTGGTAAACCAAGGCTCCAAGAAGCCTTAAAAAAAGCATGTTTATGATTGCAGGGTTTCTTTCAAATGTCACCTAGGAGCAGAGCGCTGACAGACTGCTGCAACACATCAGTGACAGTGCACTGCCTCTGTCTTCTTAAATGATCCGTAAACCACGACATGCAGCCCAACCAGCCCATCAAAACTTAAACAGCAGAATTTGGAGCGCTTTATATGAGTTTGTGTGCTTTCTTAAAATTCACCACACTGATACACAGCTTTAAACCAATTTATTAACTGAACGTCATCACGATTTCCAGCTTTAGCAGATTATTTATACTTTAAGAAAAGTAACAGTTGAAGCACGTGGCAGCAGATCTCCGCCTGCTACACACGCCGTTCAGTCTGTCATCCTGCCACACTAATGATGTTGGCCTGGGTTTCAGTGTCCCAACATTTAGTCTTTTGGAGGAATCACTTTTTTGCCATGACAACAATCCAGTTAAAACATACTGTATATGGACAAGCTTCGAGTGAGAGTCTGATGTTCAGGGATGATGGCCCAGATATTGTTTATATTCACAACCAAACACATCATTTCTTCTTCCAGAACTGGCTGTATTTGTCAGCTTGGAAATCGTCTTCGAAGTCGACTGCAGTCTGTTTTATCGTCTTCTTCACTCCTCTCTTTTTCTGTCGAGCTTTGCGCTCTTCTTCAGACAGGATGGACAGATTGACTGGCATCTTTTACAACACACAAAAGAACACAAATAAATGTAGTGATGGATCAGAGTGCTGTTTTCAAAGGAAACATTTATATAAATATCATACATTTCAGTTTATTTATAATGGCAGTAATACTTGGCAAGTGAAAATAATGTTTTGGCTTGAGGACTGAACACGTCGGGGGACTAAAGTGTTTAATAACATGCCACTCTTATTCTAGTGGCACATGTCACTGTTAGTTTGTGGTATGCCACTGTTGTATATCTGACATATGACATTTAAGAACAGTACATCACTTCTCACAGGCAAAAAAAAAAAATCACCATTAGCAGCTTAGGAGTTGTATACAGCAGTGAATGAGGAGTGACGTGCTGTTTTCATGTGCCATACACTGATACTGAACTACATATAATGGAATCAATATATGACTGAGGTGTATAGTGAAAAATGATATTTTCAAGTGCCACAAGTAAGTAAATGACATTGGTATACCACAAACCAACAATGGCATATGCCACTCATTCTTGTGGCATATGTCACTGTTGGTTTGTGTGTGATTTTTCTAGCATGTGGTATTTAAATACAGCATGTCAAACACCATTGTCACATACAGCTTCTCACAGGCATATGCCAGTATCATTTTTGTTATTGTTAGTAATCTTAACATGTTTATTGTATGTTTAATATTTGCACCAAACATCAAAGCAAATTCCTTGTAAAGTGAAAACCTGCTTGGCAATAAATCCTTTTCTGATTCTGATCGCTGCCCAAAACTATCAAAAAACTGTCATGTTAAAACAAGTAGGAAGAATTCATCTCCTTTTGTTTAGGAAGTGTACAGACATATAGCAGAGAGTGGAGGAGATGAAGAACTAACCATGAGGATGCGCTTGGGTTCTTTGTATCTGATGTTGACTGTAGATCCATCAGGTCGGACCAGGATCACGGGGTACAGCCTCTCATATTTATGCCGACCATAGCGCGCCACTGAAGACCTGTTGGAGTTGAGCTGCGGGGTGTGAGTGTGGAGCAGTGAAGCCTGGCCGAGCCCTGCCGTGTGTGCTGGAGGTAACACTGTCTGGACACCTGTCCGGGTCAACACGGAGCAAACACACCTGCGCGCGCGCGCACACACACACACACACACACACACACAAAAACGTGACTGTAAATGTCGGATGCACCACTGTCAAACAGGCAAAAGCGACACTAAAAGTCGGTTTCCTTTATTGCAAGGACAGAGCGCGTTTACAGACATTTAGCAAGTTTGCTACCATTATTTGGCAATAACAAGTTTAATATTTGACTGTGAAAAATGACGCCCTCCATGTTCATTTCCAGACGGTCTGACAACATTAGCGCGAGCCCTTACTTACTCGTCGCGAGCCCTACTTATCAGAACTCTACTATACATTTCCAAACATTATTCAGCGAGTCTTACCGCGATAACAGACTCTTTGTTGTGCACAGCTTCGTTAAAAACATGTTTGCGACGAGGTAGCTCTAACCATGGATGTATTCTAGTGAAGTCAGATCTAACAGGAAGTACTCAACTAGAAGGTCAAACTGGAGTTTACAGAGTAAATGTCCGGCCGAAACAACGTAAGGCGCAGGTTCGTTCCGAGGTTCAAGTGGGAAGTTTTTTGTTTTGTTTTGTTTTGTTTTGTTTTGTTTTGTTTTATTTTGTTTTGTTTTGTTTTGTTTTGTTTTGTTTTGTTTTGTTTTGTTTTGTTTTGTTTTGTTTTCTGTATACATTTTATCATGGTAAGTCACATACTGAATAAAAACACGCATGAATAGATGATGTCAGGGTATGAGAGCACTAACAGACTCCATAAATTAAGTCATAAAATATTTCATCATGTATACAGATTTAAGATTTTAGTAGTTTTTTAGAATTATTAAGTATTTCTTAAAATGTATTCAGTTATTATTATTATTATTACTACTACTACTACTACTACTACCTTAAATATACTTTAAAATAAACTGCAGGAACACAAAACATAAATGAACAAATAAAACCATGGAATCAGAGCGCTAACAGAAATCATAAATCAGCTCATAAAACGATATATAGGGGAGACAGATTCAAGGTGTTAGTAGTTTTTTTCTCGTTTTTTAAATACAGAATTGAGGTAATGTATAGATGTGTTTGTATTCAAAACATGAAAAAGAAATGTTCATGATTTCTGAAATGTATTAGATTTTGAAAGTGGTAGATTCATAGCAATGAAATGGCAGGCCTATTTAGTTTGGAAGAATGGTAAGTAAAATGCCACACAATACTTTTTCATAAGAGAGGGAAAATTCTCAATCAGTATATTGGAAAATATATATACAGATATCTTGCCAAAAAAACCCAACACAAGACTAAAATAGATGGCATATCTATTTTGGCAGATGGCAGAATTTCATCATAAAAGTTGTAGAAATTATATTTCATAATATTAACACATTTTAAAAATAAATTCAACTGCACAACAAATTAAGAACGTAGGGAAAATAAATATGGAAACATAATGAAAACAAAAAAACATTTAGGGTCTAAACTGATAAAATACATCTGATATGATTAAAACTCTAAAATTGAAAATGTGCAAAAAGTATTGGAATATTTCAATTCTCAACAATAATCAAAAATATAAAAGGAGGGTAGTCTTTTAAGCTGAATCGTTGTCTGTAGGGTATATAATATTTTACTAAAATAATAATCAAGTTAAATAAGTACTTTTCATCAGCCAAGAAATTAAGATTGTTTAAAAAAAGTAATATATGTCTTTATTAGTGTGGCATCTTTTTCCAAAATACTGAGCTCTTCCAGGCCGAGAGGGGGCGCTGCTCCGCCGACGTGGCAGAAGCGTTTTCCGGGTCAAACCTTTCATCCCCCCGCCTCTCCCTCCGCACCGTCCTTCCGGCTTGACCGCCATCATAGACAGCAGGTAAGATCTCAATGTTGACAACTATCAACCAAAAGCCATGTATAATCTCCGCCATCCGTCAATGTTTACCGAATAAACGGAAAGTTCTGAAACCGACTGACTTCAGTCAACATTTGTGTCCAGTATTGCACCTCGATAACAAGTGAAAAAGATGGAAAGTTGCAGCCGCGTCAGTGAGGAACCGGCATCCATGTTTCTGTTGGTTCAGCGGCTAATTCATGCTCATAAACACTTACGGCGTTTTATTAAATTTACAGTCTCAGTATTAATATACAAAGACAGACAAGTAGAGTTTAACGCCTTCTTAGGCCTCTGTTTGAAAAACTGCTCGTAATTATATATTGTACATATCTGGTTTGTGTTTCGCCTGCTACTGTATCGCTAACGTTACCGCAGTCTTAATAACTCACTTACAGAGGCAGTCTTATGAGACATAAAGGCTTATTTCAGTGCAGCTGCTGAGCTGAAGTTATCCTGCTCTGCTCTGCTCTCTGCTGTAACGCTGTGCTGCTGTTTACAGTAAAATGTGGGTGTTGTTAGATGCCGTTAGGGTGTCTGATAGCTTGAAATGATGTCCTCCGGCAGCTTATGAAACGCTGTATGGTCCTGATGTGTGTGTGTGTGATCTCCTGCAGACATGGCTATACGCTACCCTATGGCTGTGGGCCTTAACAAAGGCCATCCAGTGACCAAAAATGTGACTGCTCCCAAACACAGCCGCCGGCGTGGGGTGAGTATCTGCTGTAGAGAGAGTGCTGATTATCTCGTTATTATGAATTATTTCACTGAGCAGGTTCACAGGCAGTTGGTATGGGTGCTTTTTTTTTTTGCAACCACACCATTGCACCTCATTTCTCAAATATGTTCTAGTTTGTGTACAGATGTGTGAAACTGAAATCCACAGCTTAGAAGGATAATAGGGATTTTTTTGAAGAGGGGTGTATTGCCTACAGTAGATGTCAGTCGGCACACCCCCAGTTTGGAGAAATCAATACCAGTCTTTTTCCCGCGTTACTTTTCTGTTTGTAAGCCTGTTGTAGTGGGAAAGCTGTTATTGGCTTTAATTCCTCATCTATGCTTCCCTCAAAGTCACCAGATTCTGTTTGTTTTTTGTGCTGACAAATCCCATGAAAAACCAAAACCAAAACATTACTCAGCGTGTATGTTTCTCTGTGCCACAGAGCTCTATTCTGGTCTAAAAACTATTGAAAATAAATAAATGAGCCGCATTGTTGCACTAGATATGTTTCTTGATGAAACACACTTTAGAGTTGAAACGATAGGTCGATTCACTGTTCGATACACATGTTGGCACAACGGCAAATTTACAGGTTTCAGCTTCTCTGGTTTGGTAGTTTTCTTGTCTTGTGTGATGTCAAACTAAATGGCTCTGGGTTTTTGACCACTGCTTGAGCAATAAATTTGACTATTTTAGCTCATTTTAACTCAGTAAGTACACTGACGTCCGCTGGCTTCCAAAACGTAAAGCAGTCCTCCAGTCAGGCTGGTTTTGGTCTTGGCGTGAGATTTGTCGATGAGAGAAACAAGACACAAACTTTGCAGATTCTAGTCTGCAGCTGACCATTAATTTCTCTCTGAGAAATTGGCACCTACTTCAAAATTTGAAGATCCTCAGATAGCCATCTTTGACCTCTTTTCCGCCAAATTAGCTCTGGTTCTTAAGCTGGATCTGTTCGGGATTCTTGGAGCTATCAAGCGAGCCCGCCTGCATCTCCACCAGATTTGCACAGAACCATTTTTGTCAAGGTGCTGCATAATGCACAACAGAAGTAAACAACGGTGGCACCGATGGCCTGCAAACTTTTGGGCTGTTATCACGGATATTTGTTTTTACTCCTAAAATAAGATTTCATTAACTTTTACTGTAACTATTTCACACTTTTTTTCTTTCTCATATTTCTCACTTGACTTCTCTGTCCTCTTTCCAACCTGTCGATTAAGACGTGCCCGCTGATGTCGTCACGTTTCACACTTCAGATCCAGGAAAACCTGCTATTTTGCGGTCCTAGCTGATAACTGACTTTTGGTGTTCTAAACCAACTCATGTTTTTTCAGAATGCTCTGAATTGTTAAAAATTAAGTGCAGAAACCAGAACATAACATGTTCCATGCTGGTGGAAAAAGGTAGTACGTGTCCTCTGTCGTGTACAGATATTAACTGAAAATGATTATAGTAGCATTTACAGTCTTTGATGTCTTCCCATTAAAATCAAACTGTGATCCATTTTTAGAGCAACTGTGTTCACTGTGGTGAAGCTACCAAAGCTGAATCTCTGAGGGCTGATCTAAAAATGTTTGCTATGATGAGTGAAAGAAAAACAGACGTCTGGGCTACAAGAAAAATTACAGAGCGAAGCATGTGAATATCACATTGTAACTGTAAGACTTGGATATTATTTCAGTGTTAACGCGCTGGAGATATGCTGCTAAAAATATAACAGATGAGCAACAAGGGTCATCTCAATGATCCAGAATTTTTGCCATAAAGAGTTTTAAAGTATAATGTTAAGTACATTGGATTATGTTTGGAAGTTTTGTCTTCATTCGTCTTTTCTTTCCTCCGCAGCGTCTGACCAAACACAGCAAGTTTGTTCGGGACATGATCCGCGAAGTGTGCGGTTTCGCTCCATATGAGAGGAGAGCCATGGAGTTGCTCAAAGTGTCAAAGGACAAGAGAGCCCTCAAGTTTATCAAGAAGAGGGTGAGTTTGTATTTGTATTGTCAGTGCACTGCCAAGACTTTGAAGTTTCTGAGATTTATACTGAGCACCTTATACGCGCAGCTTTATGAACCCGCTGCTGAGGTTCTGTGTATATATAATCTGGCCCCTACAGAAGCCGTGAGCAGCAGCAGCTGGCTGCACTGTATGAGTTGGCTGACATTGTGTCTTTTTGAGTATGCTGAAGGGTGCAGCATCATTTTGAATCTGTCCTTTTGAGTAACGTTGACTCAGTCTAATGTCGCTGTATTTCCTCCACAGATTGGCACTCACATTCGCGCCAAGAGAAAGAGAGAGGAGCTGAGCAACGTGCTGGCTGCCATGAGGAAAGCCGCCGCCAAGAAGGACTAATCTGTCACTTAATAAACGTTTGATAAACTTTAAAATCCAGACTCTTGGTCAGTTTGTCGTCTGCTGTGGTTTTGTTAGCAGTGATCAGGTCTGGATCGTCAGTCCAGCATCTCTATTAATCACCAACCGTTAATGAGTTCCACCTCAGCACTGTTGTGTGGAGGATGTTGTGCTTTCTTTTCGGGAAAATCATTAAACATGCTTTAAAATATCATCATAGCACACTGAAATTCACAGGTGGTGTTGAAATTAGTGTAGACAAGTGAGACTCAACTTGCAGCCCATGGGTCAAATCTGGCCCCTGATAGGGTGCTGGGTGGTCCAACCATTTTGTAATTCATAAAAATATTGATTTACACTAGGACTTTGTACTTTAAGTATATTTAAAGTGCCAGCGTGCATAAAACGGCATCAAAATAGAGCTTGTTTATGTAAAAAAAAGTGTCAGAGTATCCCGTGCACCCTTGACAGAGGTCTGAGCTAAGCCCCTAATGTCGTAAAGCCCAAGAAATGTCCTATAATCCTAGACATGTCCCAAAATCCTAAAAGCGTGTGTGAATCAACTGGTCCCTGGTCTCCTGTCATTTTGCAAAAGAGGCCCCTAAGCAAAGCAAGTTTGGTATCTGTGCTGCAGTCTGTCCCACTAACTGCTGAGGGAAGTTGAGGCAAAACAGATATAAAATGTAAACTTAACAGGTCATCACTGAGGTGATTAATGTCACAGCACTGAGATCCAATGACATATTACCTTGGTGTTAAAGTGAATTTTAAGAGTAGGCCAGTTATGCTGCAGACCGTCTGTCAGACTTGTAATAGCATGAGATTATTCATGGTTGGCATCATGGTGGTCATTTTTATATCAACCTAATGTTGTCCTTGTATATAAAACTTAGCACGTTGGTGCCATAAAAAACTACAGTCCCCAGCTTTGGCCACCAAGACTGAATTAGGTGAATATTAAATCAGCTCTAAAAGCATCTCTGCTTCCCAGCTGAGCATTAATGCTTCAAACATCTCTTTTCTTGGTCTAATTTATTGTTTACCCTTCACCAACACACACAAGCTATCAAAAATAAAGAATACTGTCTGTTACATATCAGAGCGGTTTATTTAAAACACTGCTTCCAAAATGTTAGAATAGGTTTTCAGGTAAATTAGGAGTAAAATCACAAAAAATTACATGACTATTCACCTGACACTCAGGAACAGCATGCTGAGAGAAATGCAGAACAGCGCTGTAATAAATGCCTCCTAAGTAAGTGGGTAAGTGAATAATATTAAATATGTTTCTGACCTTTCCGATGCCACACTGACAAAACATGTAAGCAAGAGTCCATGCACAGTGAAATACCCAGTCTCCAAATGCAGCAAATTTGCAGCTCACTCAGCATCAATTTTCTCTGGTTCAGGCCATAATTGCAAAAGAGAATCACGACTCTTCGTCAATTTTATTTCATTTTTTTAACCAAACAGTTGGTGATTATGTTCAAAGAAAATGTGTCTGATATGCTTGAAAAATGCACGGCAAAAAAAGAAAAAAAATGATTATATGTTCCTGAAAAGTCAAGGAAAAGTTTGGAAATGTGAGTGAACCCTAAAATATAAAATACAACCATTTAAAGTAAAGCAAAACAAAAATAAAAACATAACCCCCCCATTAACATTTCAACATTATTTGTAGTATTATTTTTAACTTTAATTTAATATTTTTATTTTAAGAAAAAAATCACTTGAAAACCAAATTAGTATTGTTTTCCAAGGTATAATGTTAAAGTGCAATATTCATGTATACATTTTAAATGAGAAATAAGAGGAATTTCACACGCACGAGCCGTGTCACCGTGCCCCCGATCAGTCTACACAGTGTGCGCGGCGTTGCCCCTGGTGACGCGTCTCTATCCAGTGTAGTCCCACCCCTGCTTCTCATTCTCTACCTGTGATTGGCTGTAGGGCGCTTACCCGTGCCATTGATTGGCTGTGCCAGCTGTCCGTTAGTTAGCTGGGTATATTTAGCTGATTGCATTATCGGATCAGATTTAACCTGCAGTCCAACAATATAGAGTTAAGTACACATAGTTTATGCCATTTTCAGGCGAACAGTAGCCGACAGAGTAGTTAGCTAACTAAAAGCTAACGTCAGCAGCAGCTTTGTGATTTCGGGGATCCTGGATTTTCCGTAAGGAACGAAAACAAACGATTTCAGAAATGTCTTCAGACGAAGACAGGGCCAAGGAAATTTTGAAGGGCTTCAAACTGTATCCTTGATGCTGTTATTTTGCGAAGGTTAGACACGTACTGATATGCGGACTCTCCTGTCCTGTTTATTACTAATAGATAGCGTTATCTAACATCAGCAAAAAGGTAGTAACATCTTAAGTCTAATGGTACAGTGAGCTGTTAGCTGCAGTGGCTAACCTGTCAGTTTCACCTCTCATTTGAGAACGGCAGCTACAGAGCTTTGTTTTTATGTTTATGTGAGCAAATGAAAGTGTTCTTGTTGTCATGAAGCAGCTCGTTAAAGTCTGAATAAGGGCCTGTCAGATAAAATAAGTGGCCTTGGGCTGTGGCTAATGTGTCCGGCTAACTGTTCAGCGCGCTGTAATGATAAATACCCTGAACACTGAAGCTGCGGTGACAGGCGGTGCACACGATGTTCAGCTTGGTGCAGGTGATGGATACAGATTTTTATTTGTTAAAGTTTTACCGAAGAATTCACTAGTAACTTCAATTCTCATCTGAAAGGTTGCTGGCATTAAGTATAGAGCTTGTTTACTGTGTGAAAGCTAACGGTACAGGGGGCTTTAGGAACTTGTCAAAACCAGGTGGGTCCCTTTCTTGTATGGAGGTGATGCCAGACTTCATTACAAGCAGTGGTGGAATGTAACGAAGTACATTTACTCAAGTACTGTAATTAAGTAATCTATGAATTCGAGGTATTTGTACTTTACTTAAGTATTTTAATTTCATGCTACTTCATACTTTAACTCCACTATATTTCAGAGGGAAATATTGTACTTTTTACCTCATTACATTTATCTGACAGTTTACAGTTACATTACAGTTCAAGATTTTTGCATAAACATAAGAAGGATTTAGAAAACATGATGCTGGTGTAAAATGTTATTACCAAACAGTTATGCAAGTACTGTTGCAACACTTGGTCGATTGTTCAATCAGTCGATTCAACATTAATTTCCAACTATTTAGATAAACAATTAAGTCTCTTTTTTTTTTCTTTGTAATAATTTTTGAGGGTTTTTTTTTTTTGGAAGGGGGGGCATTTTTTCAATTTTTTTAATAATTTAGGGTTTTTTGGATGTTTTTCCTCTTCTTTTTTTTTTAGGTAATGGTGTTTTTAATCATTTTTTTTATTGTTGAAGTTTGGGGTGTTTTTTTTTTTCTTTTTTATCATTTCGATTTTTTATTCTTTAAAAATAATTTTATGTTTGGGGGTGGGTTTTTTCTCCTATTTCTATTATTTTGATGATTTGGGTGAAGTTTTGTTTTTTCTTTTTAAATAATTTTTGAGTCTTTGGGTGTGTTCTTTTTTGTTTATTTTAAGATCTTTCTGCATTGGGTACTTTTACTTTTTATATTTTAAGTACATTTTCCTGATATATACTTACTTATTTAAGTACCATTTTCAATGCAGGACTTTTACTTGTAACATAGTATTTTCACAGGGTGGTAGTACTGGAATAGACACTTTTTAAATACATCTTTTGGCAGTTGACCTTATTAGTATACTGAGGAAATGCCAACAGAAAACACATGAAGAGAAAAAGTGGGGTACAGCATATAACAAAGGTCCCCACTGGAGTCAAGTTGCATGCATATGGTTTGTGTTCAGAATGCGCTGGCACTTGTTTATACTATTCTGTTAGAGACTGTTCTTTATTTATCACAGTAGGGGTGTGACTAGTTTGTGATTTAGTTTTTTGTTTGTTTTTTATATAAATATATCATTATTCAGTTCCTGATTTTTTCCCCTCAATTTTTCTCCCTGAGTGACTGGGGCAAAATGCATGACCCTCCCCTCATCATAATCAACAATGTTTCACAGTTTTGGGTATGATCAATTCTGTGATTTTGCACATTTTTTTGAGAACATGCTTTTCAGACCCAGTTGCAACTTCTGGGGTTCAGAGGGTGTTTAGAATAAATACAAATATGACAATTTAAAGTTGACTGTCTCTCCCCTAAACCAAATCAAAAAACACAACTTCCTCCCCAGTGCTTAAAAAGATATTTCTTTTTTTTAATTCATATTTTAAGCGCCCATATTGCCCCATACTCTCCCCTCATATAAATCAGTCTTCCAGTTTGCTGATATTGTTCCTTACGCAGGGTAAAATCATCTAAAAAAAAATACATAAATCATTTCTGGCTTTGTTGAACATTAATTCTCTACTCAATATATTTTACTAGGTTTTCCATTTTATTCAGAAGCACAAAGAGATTTGTGATGTTGTGTAGTTATAAATTGTTAGATTTACATTTTAAAGTGTGTTCATTGTCATATAAGATGATATGACAAAACATGTACTCTTGCAGTGTTAGTAATGGACTTAACTTAAACAGCAGCATTTGCTGCAAATCTTTTAAAATGACATTTGGAGTAACAAAGCTTATAATTGGTGTTCATTGCAACTGTCAGAGTTTGCAGCAGAAGCCCTGCCTGTCAGTTAATCAATGGCCTGAGGACCTCTGCTTTCACACCTTGAACACACTTAAGCTCATATGATACTTTTCACACCTGCATGGGTCCATCATGGTCTGCATGCTTTTATCATCTGCCCATGTCCAAAGTTTGTGAACGAGCAGACCATATGTGGCAGAAAATGTGAAAACATTTGTGTATGCAGACAACTAATGTAGTGAAAGCAGAACCTTGTCAGCGTCCGTTTTGAAGTATTTAAGCTGATCCAATTGAGCTGAACAGGAACGCAGGAGGATGATAGGAGTAGGCTGACCTTTATCATTAAATGGACTAACCCCAACCTATCTCTCCGACCTTTTAAACCATATGTCCTCACAAGGTCATTGAGGTTTGCTGAGTTGCTCCTTGTTGTCCCGAGATCAGGGTGAAAGCACAGGCGAGACTGCCTTTTGTCAGTTGTAGCCCTTAAACTCTGGAACAAATAGCCTCTACATGTTAGGCTGGTCCCTGCACTGCCTGTTTCTTAAACTTATTGTAAAACACATTTTTATTCTCTGGCCAACACTATGAGTGTTGCCTTTCTATATTATTGCCCTTTCGTCTTTTACACTGGTCTTCGTGTTCCCACTGTTTTGGTTATATGGTCTTTGTGGGGGTTTTTTAGCACTTTGGTCAACAGTTGTTTTTTAAATGTGCTTTATAAATAAATTTGGGTTGGATTGGACTGGACACCTAGACATAATATTACATCAGTTAAGTTTTCAGTCCACTGCAGACAAATAGTCACATTAACTAAAACCATTGCTGGAAAATACAACGCTAAGGCAGAAAAAAGTTGTTTCAAGAGCTCCACTCACCGACAGCATTCTTTAAAATCATTTTAGTTTGTTAAATGTTAGTTTGTTGTGCATAAGAAATGATTGTGTTGGGGCCCATGCGTTTGCGTCACAGTATATGTGCCAAAAAAAACACCAGCATCACTGGTTATTAGGTTGCAATAATTGTACATTTGCACTTCCCCATTGCTATCGCTTGTCCCAAGTTTGTTGATTTTTGTTGCAACTGTAGCTTGCTGTCCAGTATATTAGTGTGTATGTGTTTGTGTGGAGCCAACATGGCAAATTGATGCTTTCCATATTACTGGCTGGACTGTGTCTTCATGTGACAATGAAGGA
This sequence comes from Plectropomus leopardus, assembly GCF_008729295.1. Lineage (NCBI taxonomy): Eukaryota > Metazoa > Chordata > Actinopteri > Perciformes > Serranidae > Plectropomus > Plectropomus leopardus. Next base: position 10,517,071 of record NC_056465.1, read on the forward strand.
CCGATTTAGCTCCAGTAATACCTCCTGAAATAAGCAGCTGAGCACTGCAGCATGCTACACTTTACTCTATCACAGACCCAGTTCTTTTTCAGCCTAAACTTTAGTTAGTTTACTTATTTGAAAAGGCATGAAAAGAGTCCCGCTTATTATATAGTACCTTTCCTAACTTAAACAGAAGATGAAGGTGTGACTTTGTGCATGTTTCCTGGTAAGATCAGGCCTCTTGCAGTGTGGTAATGCCTAAATCCATGGTTTAGTGGAGCAGGGATTTACTACCTTCTGTCCATACTTTCCTAGTCGAGTCAACACAGAGAGCAAATGGAAATTCATTTTCTTTGGTTTCTAGACCGTAGAGGCAACAATACTATCATACCAAAATCCTTATAAATAACACGAAAAGCATTACAAAACTAAAGCAAGATAACTCATTGTCCAGCTGTCCAAGACTCATGTCGTTAGTCAGTGTTTCTTAACAACAGAACATAGAGTAAGATGCTCAGTAGCACCTGCCATTGTCAATTATTGGTCACATATTGAAACCCAAAGTCTGACCGAATTTTTTTTTTCCATTCTGAGATAGTTTAAAGTTTTCCGAACAAGAAATATCATGGCTAACATTAATAGAAAATGCACACTATACTTTTGCTCCCACAGTTTTGATCTATCATTGCAACACTGACAAGACAAGCATTTTGTGCCCTGAATTTCTTGCACCAATCAAAAAGTTAATTATGTGCCTAAAGCAAAGTTTTCCCTCATTAGCACGTCCTTAAAAAGGATGAGTATAAAGAAGTTTCTTGGTCAGGATGTTGATGCAGAATGCAGTTGTTGAACCAGAGCATGCTAATATTCACTGAATCAGACTGAGTTATAGCAGCGGATGAATCATGGTGTGTTCTGGAAAGGCTTCATTTGTGGCTTGCTCCAAGAAGCAGAATAAAACATTTGTTGTTCAATAAGCGAGTCAAACATCACCACCAAACACAGAGATCAGATGGAATATAGGATATCTCTGATGAGAGAGACAGAAATCCTTTTATAAACAGTTTTTCCAAAAAAAAAGATCTGATTGTCTAAAAACCATAAGCTGCCTGTCAGCTGAGCAGCATTTGACTTCTTGATATACATACGACCTGAAGACATGTTGTGCCAGCAGAGCATATGATTATTGTCAATAGCAAACATGTATTTCAATATGACCTGGTTTAACACCAGATGAGCAGTGTACAGTAATTGATATTACAAAAAAGATAAGCTAATATTTACATTCAAGTTTAATTTAGTAATAAAATGTTTATCTTAAACTTTAGTTTCTTTCACATGATTTTGATGTCTGCTTTGTAAAACCCCAAACTCCTCAAACTGGCAATATGGTGTGGATGATGGTGATGCTCTGTCAAATTTCTTGTTAAAACAAGGGTCAGATCTAGTTCTGACCACTTCACTCTGAGGACATCCTCTGGTTAACATAAACATACTTTTATTAATGCCTTTGCGCCAGGGATAGCCAAGGGCGGATATTTCTGGGTTGCCTGCCGATACGTCCCATTCTGGTGACCGTGACATCTCGATAAGGCCTTGTGGGAATTTCCTCAATTTTGGCTCAAACGTCCACTTGGACTTAACAATGAACTGATTAGATTTTGGTGGTCAAAACTCAAGGTCACTGTTACCTTGTCTGTCTTGTTCTTGTGAAGGTGATATCTCAACACCTTGTGGGAATTTCATCCAATTTGGCACAAAGATCCACTTTGAGTCAAGGATGTGCTAATTAGAATTTGGTGGTCAAAGGTCACTTTGACCTTGTGTCAGTCGTTTACGTGTGCTCAACAATGACCTGATTTTATTCATTTATTCGTTTTTTATTAGCTGTAGGTTTAAGACGTAAATCTATATCACTGAGTGTAGTCAATGTTAAAATAAAGTGTGTCACCACTGAGTTCTATTTAGGATACCTAATGTTTGTGTGACCCTCTGATGTGATGCGAGTGATGGCAGTTTACCAGCTACCAGTTAGTCCACTGTTGTTGCAGCCCGACATGACGTACAGTAATGATAACCTAACACAGATGATGCCATTGCACATGTGCAGACTGTATGTTTCGGTGACACCCTGCCTGTCTGTAGTGTGGCAGAGTTGGGCTCCGTTTGCTCCATGGTTGGCATGCTTTCTTTTTAACTGTGTAGTTCCATAATACAAATATTACTGTAATATTAGAATGGCGAGGTCTCGAAAACCAAAAGCATTGCCGTAAAATGAATTAAGGACAAAAATATATTCCACTGTTGCACATCTGTTCGTTGAGTGTGAATTGACAGCAGTGAGGATCTGAATGTGTTCTGCAGGAGTGTGACAGGACTGTTGTTGCACAGGTTTCGGTTAGGAAGCTGCCCATACTTGAACCATTAAGGTGTCTTTAAAAATAAATGCAGACTAAACAGTGACAGCAGCTTTCCACTGGGGGCTCATTAGCGCGTGTGTCTGTGTCGGTGTCTGTGTGTGTGTGTGTTTGGACAGATTTGTGCAATCACCCTGGTGGTTTACACACACACACACACAGCCTGCAGCGGTGCCTTGGGAGGCTAAGGTTCAACCTCATATGATGTTGCCTGAGCTTAAATTAATTGCTGTACAAGAGTTTCTTTAGTTTTTGAGGAAGTGATTTCAGAGAATGATGGAATATGGTAGTTATTAATAAATGCATGTTTCTTTCCTAAAGCCGGACAAGTTGTCCACTAGCGTTACTGTCATCATGGACATCCTGCTAAAACGATGCGCGTTCTCTTTTGTTCTCAGTGACGTGTTTAGAAATGAGTCGTGCGACCTGGTGAAAGAGTGAGAAGGACATTGCTGCGTGGCCTGGATTCTTCTGGAGGGTGTGGAGGAAGATGAGTTTGATGTAGGAGGTTGGATTTAGTTAGACTTGAGAGGATTAGAGAGACCATTCAAGTCAGCACACTTTACGAGAAAGCCAGAGGAAGAGGTGGGGGATGGTGGAGCTCGGCTGTCACTGGGATCTAACCTGTGAAGTACATCACTAATAGACATAGATTGGAGATGTCAGTCAGCACCTCACTAATTACTCACTAATCAAGTATTTTAAGATCTGCTGCTTCATAAATCTGCACTACTACAGGTAAAATTCTGTATTTAATGACATAAAAGTGGCGATAATTGAGGTGATGATTCTGAACTGCAAGAAATTTGAGTCTAGTCGAACATTTTTGGGCTTTAGCCAATTTAGATTCTGTTCATTGAATCCCAGATTAGCTTTTTATTATTGAGGAAAATATAAAATACACTTAAAAAAAGAAACTATTTACTTTGACTTTAAAAAGTTATTGTGCAGCGGCCTTAAAATTTTAAGTTGACTGAATTTGAGAAGGCAAGTCGAGCTGATTTTGTAGGGATTCAGCCGATGATGTTTAATGTTGCCATTTATGATAGTTTAGTTTTTTAAATTACTTTTAATCTATCCTGGCTGTTTTTCTGCGTCAGTATTGATGCAGATTTTTTTTAAAAGTCTTGTAGAAAGTGGAAGAAAGATCAAATGAAATAAAGAGATCTATAGTCTAATCGTTGCTAATTTTAGGAAATGCTTTTTAAGATACTGGTCATCATTGCAGTGGCACCAAGGACACAGGTTTTGTTTCAATATTGGTATATATATTGATATATTTTAATATAAGTGTCTACGTGTGTGTTTTTATCAGAGGGGGGCAAAAGCACATCTTCAAAATCTTGAGGTAGACATGGCCCCGCACCCATCCACTGTGTGTTTAAGTAATGTAATCATGTAACAGTGTGCTAACATGGCAGGGTCCGGAGCTTTAAGCTTTGTGTTTTGAGGCCGTTGGGATGGAGGGTTTCACAGATGGTGTGGAGTCGAGTGTGTGTGTGACACTAAGTAGTATTTGAGTGTCTCCTGATGCTGAGCGGAAAACAAGTAGAGAAACAGAGGGCCGTGGTAAAGACGGTTATTTAACAGGGCTGGGCCGATGGACGCTGCCATCGCTGATAGCTTGTATTCATTGATTTAAAAGCTTTTTCAGCGACTGAGTTTGTCGCAGCCATCTTGGAAGATTTAATCAATATCCACTCACCTCTGCATTAGGCCTCTCACAGTCCTCCACATGACTTTTCTCACTACTGCAGCAGCAACAGTACATGACACACCTTCAAAGGATATCACTTTGAGTGACTTTTGTGCCTTAAGTCTCTTCTTAAATTCTGTATATTTTGCATGTTTCACAGTTTTAAAATAGTGTGTACACATTGACAGAACAGTAGCAGTCATTTGATGCATGCAGATGCATTGGTGCCCCAACTGACTGCTGCTGATATTATTATGGAGATGCAGCGTGAAAAGCCATAATGTCCGGTGGCTCTGTGATTGACAGCTGTATTGTGTTTATAGTGGATGTGAGGGTCAGGAACAGCTGACCAGCTGACAGACTGATGGGACAGCTAGCAGCCAGCATCGTTCAAACAAAGGCTTCTTCAGCCTCCTCTCTCTCACTTACACACTGTTGTCTTTAGAAGCCAGCCATACTTTAGAAGGCGTATGGCCATACTATGGCTCTTTAGAAGCCATACTAAATACTAAATTGTGACCAATATGGGTTTCTAAAACATGATATTGACTTTCCTGGAATTTTATGGCCACTAGGCCTCATTCACCAAAATCCTCTTATGTTTTTTCTTATTCTTTTTCCTGAGAATGGCCTAAAGAAAAGCATGCTCTTAGACTGCAAAACTGTTCTCTGTGCTCTTACAATGATGAATCCCCTCGTTTGCGTAAGCTGAAAGCGCATGCCAGTTGATCCAAATTAGCACAGGTAAACACTCAGTCAATCCCCACTAAAAGGCATAAGACTGCAGGCACCATGTGCACACACACAAGCTGAAACAATAGAGAGTTAAGTCAAGAAAGCCCAAATATAGAGTTTTAAGGCCACATTGAGGAACAAACATTATTTTGAAAATTTGAGAATGAAGTTGTAATATTATGAGAAATAAACTTGTAATATTATGAGAATAACGTCGTAATTTTACGAGGAAAAAAGTTTGAATTTTATGCGAAAGGGGATATTTTATTACGGAAATAAACATATCGTCAGCAAGCTATAAAACAGGTGAGAGCACAGGCAGCCTCCTTGGCAACCACTGTCCCTGGTGTCGTGCCATGCCACACAGTCAACTGGCCAGCGGATTTTCGTTTTGAACTGAGAAAACCAAAATCAGGAAACAAGCTGCTTCCCTACCACCATTTAGAGATAGTTTGCTGGCAATATGTTTATATCTGTAATATAATATCCCCTTTCTCGTAAAATCACAACTTTTTTTCTCGTAAAATTACGACCTTATTCTCGTAATATTACAACATTATTCTCATATTATGACTTTACTCTCGAAATATAACTTCTTTTTTCTTTAACATGGCCCTAATCCTCCATCGTATGAAGCAATTAGGAGCCACTTGCATATTTTAGCAGCATTTGTCTGCTTGCTCGTGCTGATTTCTAACCCTGGTTGTCCTGCCAAGATCATGTTTGACTGTTGGTACTGTGTGTATGTGTTGTTTGGGGTTTTTTTGCTTTTTTTTTTTCGTATCTAAAGTGTTTCCGTGATTGTTTAAGGGCGTGTGGTGAATTATCAAATACTTGCTCAGGGAGGAGGTCAAGTGAAGGTCATCTCTTTAGATACATGTCAGCAGATGATGAGCTCCTCGCTAGTCGTCTGTGCAGATGGTTAAAGAGGAAATGGAATTGGATTAAAATTAGTTTGTTTAATGTTGGTAATATTAACTATACTTAAAATAGGACTGTGGATGGAAAATGTTTGAGTGGTAATAGATGTTTAAACACTGTTCTGATTGTGTTAAAGGCATTTAAAATAGGCCCTGGATATTTCAATTCACTTTATTTAGCCTCCCTTATAGTTTGGTTGTTGTCCCTTAACCTTGCCTGACAGAAATTGGATGAATCTTCGAGATGCAGAGACGGGCAAAGTGCTGTGGCAGGGAACTGAGGACCTCTCTGTACCAGGAGTAGAACATGAAGGTACATTACACACACACACACACACACACACACACACACACACACACACACAGTAAATATGCATCTTGCACAACATGGGTCCTTTTTGGCTATTTTATCCCATGGTTGGAAGCATTCTTCTCAAGTGGGCTACTAGTAATTTTTAATCAACATGACAAGACAGTGTGCACCCAACTAAAGCAACCTATATATATATATATATATATATATATATATATATATATATATATATATATATATATATATATATATATATATATATATATATATATATATATATATATATATATATATATATATATACTGTGTGTATGTGTGTGTGTGTATATATATATATATATATATATATATATATATATACTGTGTGTATGTGTGTGTGTGTATATATATATATATATATATATATATATATATATATACAGTATGTGCTTGCCACAGTATACTGTACATCTCAATAACTCAATAATAAAAACTTTAATTCCTTTTTTTTTCACAGTTTTTTTCTCTCAGTTCAGGTAATATTTGCTCATCAGCTCCATAAGATGCATGGGTGGAGTACAGGGGGAGACAGACTGTACAAGCCTTCAGACAGATTTTAGATCAAACCAATTTACCACAATCATTTAGATACATCATAAAGGTGCCATAACCCAAACCATTTTTGTTTTAACTCAACCAAATTTTATGATATTCTTGTATCTTTCTTTCACCATTCCTTTCCATTACTGTACTTATAAGAAAATATTTTAGGATTCAAAGGTTTGTGTGTCACATATTGAAACAGTATATTGTAAAATGCAACATGGCAAGCTCTTAACACTGTGCAGAAGGACTAGTGTTAAAATAAGAATTAGATATAAATTTAAAAATATATATTTCAATGTACACTAAAACTTAAAAGCAAAGTATACAACAAAAAATTGTGCCACACAATGCGGACAATATACTGAGGGCATGTACTCAGCTTTACAATGCAGTTGAATTTTAAAGCGTATGCAAATATTTTTGGTTTAGATAGTCATGTTGTATCATAAGTGAAGTTGTTAACAGAAAAAATCGTGTCACGTAATGTAAACAAGCTCTGATATCTCAAGCCCTTTTTTTTTTTTTACACAGAGATATAGGGGTGCCATGAAGTCCCTTTATTATGCTACCTTTGCATTTTTACAATGAACCGAACAACAGCAATATCAGGCCATTCCAGAGTGTGATTTTTAGTCAGCATGCCAGCACTGTGGAATCAAATGCAGCGTAACAGCTAGACATTTGACACAACAGTGTCGGCCTCTAGTGTGACATATAACATATGCGTCAGCAGCGTTTTCTAAACAGTAACGGTGGCATAACATGGAAAAATAATTCATTTACTTGGAGGATAATCTAAAGCGCTCCTTCATGTCATTGTTTTCCCAATTTTCAGACATTTTCGGCTGCTGTTCTTCTTTGAGTTACCTGCTAGCTGCTTTTTTGCTACTTTTTAGATCACCAGCGGTTGGTTGCACGCAAAACATCACACCTGTCCAGCCAATAGTACGGTCCTGCTGAATGTCCCTTTTACACAGACATCATTTCAGTGCAAGACAACTCTGTTCCCCTATTCCACGATCATACCTTTTATATAGAACAGCAAGGTGGCATGACTGTGCAATATCCTTAACTTGAACAGGCACTGTATAAAAGCGGCTTCAGATTTGATGACTGTGTTAGGGTTGCTTAATGTCAGCAATTTTACTTTATGATCATAGATTAACAAAAAAATTATGATGTGCAAAGTCTCCAATGGTCCCCATTGGCTGCAAGAAGATAATCATAAGCGGGTTTTCTGTAATGTTTAAAAATAAAGTTACAGGAGCTGTTAGTGGTTTTTTCAATAATGCAGATACATTTCTATAGACGTTTAGTATTTGGTCAGTAGGTCTAGCACTGATGATGTCCTGTCACAGGCCTCTTTCAGCTGGTGTCAGTTGACCAGTGCCAGTCCTTCTAAAAGAGGCCTACAAAACTCAAAGAGGTCAAGACCACCTCCCAACAAAGTGGTTAGTTTGGAGGTGGTGTTTTTTAAAAGCTGTGGTTGCTTCACTGACATTTTGCAACTGAGCAAGTTGCAGTCTTGAATGCATAGCTCTTCTCTCAGGTAATCCTAGTTTCTTGCTGTCTCTCCAGCTCGTGTCCCGAAGAAGATCCTGAAGTGTAAAGCAGTGTCCAGAGAACTGAACTTTTCTTCCTCAGAGAAACTGGAGAAGTTCAGACTGGAGCAGAAAGTTTTCTTCAAAGGACAGTGTCTAGAAGGTAATCTGAACTTCTTAAAGGGACAGGAACCTGAAGGTCTGCCAGTTAAAGCTACCAAACACTAGTGGCTATGGACCCCAATGATTTTATGCTATTCCACTGATCTTGTCCATCTCTGTGTGTCAGCCCTGTGAGAGATTGCTCAAACTGGACTTCTTGGATTGTATTTTATCTCATCACCTGTACCTGTGCAATGCATTTTGGCCCACTTCCTGCTGCAGTCAAATGATTTGCAGTACATAATCTATGATGTTAGAGAAGTATAGAAGCATGGAAGTTAAAACTCTTCACTCGGTGCTAACAGAAACGGATTCTCACATTTTCAGTTAGCCAGACACTTAAAAAGAATGTGTGCACTTTTCGTTTGAAGTCTAATTGAGCATTTACTTAGTAGGATAATTATATAAAAAGCAAACCTGGGACATGAATATATCCCCAAAGAACAGTGAAAACATGGCCCAATGGAATCTACCGAAGGCCTTCTCTACATCTAAAGATATGATGACTTCAACAAGTTCACATTGATGTTTGGTCCAAATAATGTTAAGAATGGTAAAGAACAAGTGTCTTTAATAAAGTCTGTCTGTCTAAAATAATGTCAGATGAGGGGCTGATTCCTAAACCAACAGTGTTACATTGACATTAATCAAAATAAGTGGAGGGAGTTTCTGTCGGGCAATGTATGCTGAGATATGTCCCAAATTACCCTTTTCACATATGTCCCTCCTAATTTGGAAATGAAACATAAGTCTTTGAGCAAAACCATACAAATAGTCATTTTTTGCTAGATTTGGGTACAAAAGGACTGACTGGAAAGTTTCGATACACCTTTTTACTAGATTATTTCTGACATTTTAAGAAATTTAGTACTGATGCCCAGTTCTAAGCATAATACAAGCCCAGAGGTTTTTAGTGTATAAACTCTAATGATTTGATAAAGGCAGCCAAAATTTGCCACATTTCAAAAAATACTTTATAAGACACAGCAGTTATTATATAACCCCCTCAGGTCTTCAATCCCACTGTTAGCTTGTTAAAGCATCGTCTCTGGTCCTCCAACAGACAGCTCAGTTAGCTGTTGTCTCTTCCCTGTTACTGTGTGTTTGGACTGCTGTCCCTGAGGCCCCGCTGTACAGAGGTGAGGTTACAGAGAGCCCCAGGGGACAACACACCAACACAACATGTTTATGTTGCTGGTTTCCAGGTCTGAAAATGTCTTTGGACCATTCAGATACACTAACACACTGTATAAAGCGGATTCCTAATAATTATGTTAATCTCGTAAAGAAGGCAGCACTAAACTCTGTGTGTCTGTGTCTCTGTGCAGAATGGTTCTTTGAGTTTGGTTTTGTTATCCCGAACTCCACCAACACATGGCAGTCTCTGATAGAAGCAGCTCCAGAGTCCCAGATGATGCCAGCCAATGTTTTAACGTGAGTCTCCACTCAGCTCATTTTCATGTCTTGAACTGCTGACACAGGCAGTAGATTTTTTAACTCTATACAGCTTCATCAAAGCAGCGCACAGTGATACAAGAACAACTGTGTAAAAAAAAAAAAAAAAATGTATATGTCAGAAATAAGATGTTTAATGTTAACTCGATGCACCAGTTTATTCTGATTTATTATGATCAGATAATATGATCATTTATTATGTCACTATTTGGACTACCCTAGGATACGCAAATTTGCACTGTAGACTGCGGTGGTCTGTGAGGCCATTAAATACATTATAACGTGCTAAATTAAAGATTTGTTCCCTTCCACCATTTTTAAAATGTTCATCGTATTTTGCCTGAACTACACTACACTGCTGCCACGATTTCCAGTGGTACTATCCATAAACTCAGACCTCTTTATTGACTTGGCTGTATGGCTGGATGTCACTTTAACTTTGTGTTGATTCTTGCCGTCTCAACAGCACACATTCATAGATTCCCATTATCTAGCACACGTCCTGTGCTTCAGTTAATGTCGCCATGTGTCTTTGTCTTGCAGTGGTAATGTGATCATAGAGACCAAGTTCTACGATGACGACCTTCATGTCAGTACCTCCAGGGTACGACTTTTCTACGTCTGACCTCTGACCCCTGACCCTACCTTCCAAAATGCTGATGTCCTGCCAAGGTCTATAAATTTCCAAGGTTAGCTACAATTCACAGCAGTAAGCAGCTCATTGTTGACTTGGGATCAGCACATTTGGATGAAACCCAGCTGTGGTCCCACTGTCAGTGAGGTGAGCTTTGTGTTTGGTTGTTCTCTTGTTTTATGTTGACCTGAAAACTTCTTCTAGACCTTGGGAGGAGAGGGGAGAGGAGGAGAGGACACTCTGCTGTTTCCTCTGTTCCAACATCATCTCTCTCTGTGCATTTCCCCCTCCAGACTGTTCCACTGTAAATACATTAACACTGATCTCCAGTCAGCCAGGCAGCCACCATGAAATGACACAGTGTGTGCTTTTTTAAAATTCTGCCCTCTCTCACTCCAAGGTTGCATTTACTCAGGAACAGAACGTCAGATGTGTAACCTGTCTGATGTGATCTTCTCCTTTCTGTTTGAAAACACTGCTCTCCATGTGTCGTCAGTGTAGAAGGAAGAAGCTCAGCGTCACTCCTGAGCTATGTTCAAGAGATCCTCATCATGAAACACTAGATAACATTTCCTCTAGCTGTGTCCCACTCCAGAGGCTACCTCCTGTGAAATTCACATTTTCTGATAGAGGATAACATCATGGGTAAATGAGGCTGTCCTGGTCTAAAGTCTCGGTGTACACATTTGAAGAACACGATGTGTGTACTATTTGTTGTCCTGAACTTCCCAAAATCCCTCACACTAGTCAGTTTTTGTCTACTTATCAAGTCAGAAAACTGTTCTCAGAGAAATGGAAGTTATACAGATTTATTTGGACAACTTAACTCAGAAATGTCCACTTCTGCGAGCTGACAAAGACAGCCTGAATGCTTGTTAATGGTGGTCTCTGTGAGGCCAAGTATGTGTGATATATAACTTTAGTCCTCTGAAGGACACACCGCAGCAGGCAGCCTCTTGAGTAGGACACAGCTTCAACCAAGCAAACCTTTCCTGCTTCCTGACTCCTCGACCCAGTGTAGAACAGTGGTTTTCAGTGGGGTGTGATGGAGCAGTAGTTCTCAACCTTATTTGTGTCAGGGACTTTTAGATTGATACACATTAGATCACGGACCCTCATTTATTACAATTTCACTTCAGGGACCCCTCAAAAATGTATCAGCTGTTAGATTAAAGATAAACTGTTCATTTTTCCACGAACCCTGGGGGTCTCCACACCCCTGGTTGAGAACCACTGTGATAGAGGACCAAGCACCTGTTTTTATTCCAGTCCACCATGAGAGCCACGCTTGTCTGTATTGTTTGGAATGAAAAAGCTGCTGTCATAATGACACATTAGAAAATCACTGTTTGAGGGACAATTATCAGCAGACAGGAGGGGTTTTATTACATCCAACTGACATGCTTGTACTTAAAATACTGAACTTTCAACTAAGTCATTGTCAGATGTAGACCAAGACCTGCATCATTTATCCTCAGTAGTTCACTTGTTTACAGTTTGATCCCAGTTAGACCCAGATGTTAACAGCTGCTTAAAGCAGCTCTGCTCTGTACATTCTGGCTTCCCATCTAATTCACTGCGTGAATGTCATTGTTTGTTTTTTTTTTAGCGGCTAACTGAGCTGTGTAAAATAGACTTGTGTTTTAATATGACAAGAGTTGTGGATTAAAGTCATCCAATGTTGTAATAACATGATGTGTGTGTGTGTGGTCTTTATTGTGTTGTAAGGTTACATTCACCTGTATAGGCTGATTGTGTTAAACACAGTGACTCAAGTAGCTATGTTCTTAACTTTTGGAAATGGGGGTGGGCTGCGTGTCATAAAATATTGGTTTTGCAGCAGCATGAAATTAGTTGAACTAAACTGCCATCTGCAGGAATTTAAACACAGTTGCACTGTTATTGTACTAGTGGTTCAGCTGAATGTTCAAGGCTTATTTGTACTGAAGATGTTCACTGGTAGAAATAAGTAGGCACCCCAGTTATTTAGCCTTCACTGATTTATTGTAGGACCTATTTAATGACTATTTGTCTGTCAGTCAGGAGGGTAGACTGTGTGGATAGCTGTGTGCATGTGATGTTTCCATAGGTTTCATATGACCTCTATATTCCTCAGTTTGGCCGAGTCAACAGTTAAGTTGATTGTTTTCTTTGCATTTAAGATCCACGTGTATTATTATAGCATGGTGTAAATAAATCACCTTTCTTTCATCTTTGAGAAAATTTCCAAGTCATCATCACAGCCACAGTATATACAGTAATTCTTTAAATACTATACAGTACAATTTTATATGCTGTGAACCTTTATATAAATTTTAATATTCAGATAAACTGTATATACGGTGTATGTGCAATAACACAATGTTCAGTTAAGTATGTATTCAGTAAACTTTTATATTGCCTTGTATATATGGTAAACCCTTATATACAGAATATGTTCAGTAAACTTTTATATATAATATATATAGCAAATCTTTATATACTATGTATGTATATAAATAACCCTTTATGTAAGCTACATAATACTTTCAGTAAACGTTTTCATTTAGTAGATATGGTGAACCCTCATACAGTTTATATTCGTAAAAACTTTACAGAATATATCCAATAAACCTTTATATACAGTATGTATTGTAATCCTTTATATACAGTAGACTTTTATATACAGTATATATGATAAACCTTTATATACTTTTGTATACAGTAGACTTTTATATACAGTATATATGATAAACCTTTATATACAGTTTATATATGGTAAACTTTTGTATACTGTACCCACTCAACACAAAAATGATGGCTGACCAATGACAGCCCCTGTTACTGTTCTGTGCAGTAGATTGAGGCTCACTGGATGTTTAATATTAAAAATATATCTTTTGAATATCGTTTCACACACTAATAGAGGGAACCTACGATAACTAAAGTGGGATTATTGATCGCTGAAGAAGGTGGCCCATATAAGATGTCGAACTACATTTCCCAGTAGACTTTGCGGCCGACGAGGAGGAGGATTGTCTCGACCTTGGAGTTTGACGTACAGCAGCATGGCGAGCAAGGAGCCCAACGTAAGTGCTCAAATGATAAATGTTTTTTTTTTTAAATGAATTTCATACTGCACTCAGAGACATGTTCACCTTCAAACGTTACTAAAGCTGATAACTTTATGCTCTGTTAAAGAGTTAACGTTTACCAGCCCGCAGTCAGTGAACAGCACGTCAGTTAGCATGTCGCATCAGGTTAACCTAGGTTGCTATGTTAGCTCGTGTATGACTAAACTTCACAAACAGCCGCCGCGTGCTATCGGCGAGCTAATGTTCTGTTACAGTTATAAATGATGACGGAAAGATGCTGCTAATAGGCCTTTGGGTTATGTTATTTCTTCAGCTGGCTGTGTCATAATGTTAGCCCACACCGGTAAATACTCAAAGAGCTTTCAGACTCCCTGCTAAAGCCAGAGCGGGACAGCCTTGAGCTTTAACAATGTCCAGTGAACATGTAAAGGGGACATTGGACTTGGACTGAGACGTCCTCTCCTGAATAGAAGACAGAGCTGGATCACCAGTCAATCTGCAAGTGTTAACTGCTCTAAATGCCTGGGAGTTTTAACAAGTTATATGTGCTGTCCAAATAATATCAAAGGTGGACAGTAACTACTGTCAGCTGTGTCATGATGTCCTCTAACCTGACAAAAGTGAACATTTTTGCATATTTCTAGTTTGTAAAGTTCCTGCTCAGACACTGAAAGCAGCAACACTTTTATTATGTATTTATTTATTAGATGCATCTGCATTTATTGATATTCAGCAATAATCCAGGTTATGATGAGAATGTATCATCATTTGAAAATATAATTTAGTTGCATTTTATGTTGAAAGCAGAAATTATATATGCATATATCGCCTCAAAACTCCTTGATGCACTTTTGAGCCTTATAGAAATTGATATTCAATTTAAATGGTTTATAGACTCTTACTTTCCTTAACTATAATATTATTATCCACGATAAAGGGACAGTAAAAAATAATATGCATCCTTTATTCACAAGAACTACAGTTACCACAGAGCCACATGGTGAATCAGAACAAAAATAAAATTTAACCTTGGTAGTGAGATTCTCTCCCAAGAGAAATAAGGCAACTGAGATATCTTCCATGATGCAGACCAGTCCAGTTCCTTTGCCTGAGGAGGGAGAAGACATGAATTAGGCAAATGAGAAGCACCTGTGGTTGAAAAAGACAGTTACTGCTGAATGTCATAATGGGACAATTTCTGTTACAAAATCAAATGTCTGTCTTAGTAAACAGTAACACTGTTAACATTAAGGAATCTGACAGTTAACTTAATATAACTAATGGTATTGACATGCAGCCTGACTTTTAACTGGTTACTTAACATAAGGACTCACTAAATTTCTACTTTGTTTTTGTCTCCTGAACTGTCTGTAGATATATGTTTATCCTTTGTGTAGCTGTGAATAACAGAGCTCTTAATTTAGACTTCAGTTAATGATTATTTTCATTATCGAGTTTATAGTTTATAAAATTATGAAAAATAATGAAAGCAATTGTGAAAAGCATCAAAATCATAACATCATAACTTCAGTGTTGTTTTTTTATTACTACACTTGTAAACCTCAGATGTTCAGTTTACAGTGACGAAAAGCAGCAAACATTCATGTCGAACAAACTGGAGCCTGAACATAATTTGTTGTTTTTGCTTTACATAAATTCAATTCATTAATCAATTTCTAATTATTTCAGCACTATAAGAAGTAGCACATTCCTGCAGGGACAAGACTGTGATCTAATTTTCATTGTATTTCTGTCACTCTCTTATCCACACACACACACACACACACACACACACACACGCTGATAACCTGTAGCGCTTCATCCAGCACCTGAGGGATCTGGCAGGCCGGATGTCTTCATCCGGTGGGAAAGGAGCAGGATTAGGACTGAAGCTGCTGATCGGAGCTGGTGCTTTGGCATATGGCGTTAAAGAAGCTACCTACACAGGTAAACACACTTTTACAAAGCTCTCCATGTGTGACAGACACAGTCAGACGGTTCCTGCCCCCAGACAGCAGCAGTGCTCCACAAAAATTACCAGAAGTTTAGTATGATTTTTCATCCAGCTTTGTTTCATAGCAGTGTAAATATATGTAAATGAACCATGGTTAACTTCCCCCCTTTTTCCAGTGCACTCATCTCCCTGCTGTTGCTTGAACTACTCATAGTTCTTCCACATTTTTTAATTGCCCTCCACCACGGACTCAGATAGTGTAGAAGCAGTTCGAGAAAGAGACCTTCCTTAACTTGAAGAAAAAAAAAGCAAATTTGCAAAACATTTATGGCGTTTAAAAAAAGTAGATATCATTTTGACAACATGGATGCAGAATAAGAAATTCACTCCAGAGTTAGGACACACAAACAATTAAAGGCACACTTTAAGCCATCGTGCAATCACACTGTTCGACACCCACCACCAGAGCTGATCTGAGGGTTACACGGTTGTGGCATTGAAATTCAGTACTTGTGTGTCTGTTTGGACAATATACACATTTTTTTCTGTGTAGTTTAGGTAAATTGTCTTTTCTTGTGTCTGCTGTATGTGTATTTTCATTCATTGTTCTCAGACTGAAGAACAAGGTAGTGCATTTTAGGTTATGTTTACATCAATCAGCTTTTAATCCTGATTATATTTTTCATTATAGCTGTCATTATAAGCAGCGTGTCAGAACAGATAATCATGTTGAATCTTTTCCAGGACTTTCTTTTTGCATGAGTTAATCACGTATTGTGTGTGTGTGTGTGTGTATATTTCAAGTCATGTCATGTTTATAATAGTAGTGGAAGAGTGACTAATAATAAATGCAGTAGTAGTAGTAATAGTAGCAGGTGTCAGGCAGGACCACGGTATCAGTGCAACCACGACCATGATCCAGGCGTAGCCACGATCCGAAAAATCTATGTGACAAGGGAGCACAAATGCTCGAGGGAAGAAGCCGTTAATGATATGCAGTAATAGGACATGAATGTTTGAAGATGAAGAGAAAAGGAGAGAGGAGCTCACTGTATCATAGAGCCTGTATCAGCCTAAGTAGGGGCTGGTTCAAGGCAAGCCTGAGCCAACCCTAACTATAAGCTTAATCAAAGAGGAAAGTCTTAAGTCTGCTCTTACATGTGGAGACAGTGTCTGCCTCACACCCCAAAACTGGAAGATGGTTCCACAAAAGAGGAGCATGATAGCTGAAGGCTCTGGCTTCCATCCCTCTTTTGGACACTTCAGGAACCACATGTAGCCCTGCATTTCAGAGCGCCGTGCTCTGGTAGAGTGATAGGCTATTATGAGCTCTGAAAGATATGATGTAGCCTGACCACTCAGAGCTTTGTAAATGAGAAGGATTTTAAATTCAGTTCTGAATTTTAGCTGGAGCCAGTGCAGAGAAGCTAAAACAGGAGAAATATTGTCTCTTTTCTTGATTCCCATCAGTACATGTGTTGCAGCATTCTGGACCAGTTGCAGAGTCTTTAGAGACTTCTTGGAAAAACCTGATAATAAGGAATTACAATAATCCAGCCTACAAGTAACAAATAAGTTTACTAATTTTTCTGCATCTGTTTTGCAATATTACGCAAGTGAAAGAATGTACTCCTGGAAGTTTGCTTTATACAGGAGTTATGGGCTAAGTCTTGATCAATATAACTCTGAGGTTCCTTAAGGTGGCGCTGGAGGCCAGGGCAATGCCATCTAGAGAAACTACATCTTCAGATAAAGAGTTACTGAGGTGTTTGGAGCCAAGTACAATAACCTTTGGTCCGAAATTGAACGTCAGGAAATTGCAGCTCATCCAGGTTATTATGTCCTTAAGACATGCTCATAGTAAGATAACTGATCACGTGTGTGTGTGTGTGTGTGTGTGTGTGTGTGTGTGTGTGTGTGTGTGTGTGTGTGTGTGTTTGTGTGTTTGTGCGTGTGTGTGTGTGCAGTGGAGGGTGGTCACAGAGCCATCATCTTCAGCAGGATTGGAGGGATGCAGATGGACACTGTTCTGGCTGAGGGGCTGCATTTCAGGTAGGATGTTGAGTATCTGTACCAGTCAGTCTGTTGTCTGTCATGACTTTAATTAATGTAACACTCACAAGTCATGTCACACATGTCATTTGTCATTTTTGATTGATTGTAAGCCTCAAGAAGGCGGCAGAGCTCAGTGTTAATGTGTTTTTTTTTCACTTGCCATGTCAGAAATCTACTTGCCCAAAGTCAAATTTTGCTTGGCTCAACACAAATTGTTTTAATGGTTTGAGGAATATTAGAAGTTATAAATAACAAAGTTGATTGACATGAAAAACAATCCAATTTATCTGCCCAGCTTTCAAACTTGCGGCAAATTGCACATTACGTAGTTGAAGTTTGGCCCATATCCTCTAACGTCACCCAGCTTTCCAGGCCAATTGAAATGCTCTCCTGCACGTCTGGTCATAAACGCTGTCTTTACTCGGAAAGAAAGTCAAGATGTCTCACTCCTCAGCTACTTCCATCATAAGCTCCAGAAAAAAATAGGTGTTTAATTAATTTTTACCACTTGTTCTATCCAGCAAGTAAGTTGGTAGATTTACTGTAATGCAGTTCTGTCTGAGGACAGACGCCAGGGGGAAGGAAGTGAAGGAATGCATGAGTGGTATGTGTGCACACAGATCGTGATGGACAATAACTCACGTCCCTGAAGTATTATGGTTTAGTTTCCGTCTGCATTTATTTGTTGATATAATGAACTGAAACCAAAGCAGAGCTCAGGGCATTATTGGCATCCCAACAAGAGGACAGGAGTGGGATGTCCCATTGTTCAAAGGACAAGTGAAGTCACTGCTGACAGTGGGCTGAGCACACAATGATTCTTCCTTTTCCTTGTCATTGGCAATCAAGGCTTTAATGTTATGTTGTGGCCTGTAAGTAGCTGGTAAAGTTTAAAGGCTCAGTGAAAAAAAATCCACCAAACCTAAAAAAATGTTTTTTACTAGTAATAGCTGTGTCGTGACATTGGCGTCTGTGTTTTAGGATCCCATGGTTCCAGTATCCTATCATCTATGATATCAGAGCCAAACCCAGGAAGATTTCCTCTTTGACTGGCAGCAAAGGTAACACACGCTGGACACACACAAACACTCAGCTGTTGCTTTTTTGATGATTATCAAAGTGCAAGTGTTTGTAATAGTAATGTTAATAAGTAATGTACTGAATGTGTCGAGGTGAAAATATAAAGACCGTGCTAAAAATGCTCCCATGCATGAAGAAGACTTGCAGTGACCTGAGGGATTAAAATTGTGTATTACATATTGACACTCTTTAATTAGTATTTTAGGGCACTTTTTAACACTTTAAACTGTAAACCGCCACAATCTCTCAGCCATCCTCACCAAAACTCAGAGCCTCTTTTTAAAACAGAGATTCTGTAAGATGCCATAAGGCTTTGCTTTTTACTCTGAACCAAACAACACAGCCAGCCGTCAGCAGTAACCTGGCTCATTTCTCTGCGCCGGTCAGCAAGCAGTTCTGTGCCTCTGCTTTGTTCTAATCACATGGAGAGCTCTGTCTCTGCTTGCTTGTGTGTCTGTGTGTGTGCATGTCATAATCACATCATTTATATCATATCTAATAGTGGCGTTTATGTTATTCATAATGGATTTTTAGTGTCTTTTCCTGCCAGAGTCGCTCGCAGCTCAGGGGAAAAAAATAGACCAGATGCCAAAATAGCACGTTCAGTGTGAACAGCCCCATTTCTCAACATTGGTGCCGAAAGGAAGAGGGGCAGCACTCCAAAAAAGAAAATCATAGCATTTTGTGGCGCTTCAGTGTCCTGTTTGAACCTGGCGTTAGATAACATGCTGGCATCCTGGAAGCAAACGAGGTGTGACATGTACATGTAACACAACGGCGTCGGCTTCCCCATTACACAGATGTCATTTTGACTCTGTTACTACCTCCGCTGACGTCTAAACGGTGGAACAACATTGCCCTGCCCGTTCCATGTTCATGCCTTTTATTCAGCACCATGAGGCAGAATATCACACCCGCCCTGAACGGGCTGTGCCATATGAAAGGGGTTCAAAAAGTAGCCCACCTTTGAACTTAAAAACAATGCACACTTTACGTCGGTTACATTTCACCATCCAGCTAGTTCAGCCGTAAGGAGCATACAAACCAGTCTTACAAAATTGTTACAGGCAATCATAATGTAGAGAACTGGGTTTTAAATATGCGATTATTGACTTTTCTACATAAAGACATAATCTTTCAAGAGAGGATCGCAATGCATCTAAGAATTTTTTTTTTCCCCTACCAGTAGAAAACACAATGCAGTGTTGTGCTGTCAGAGGAATAAAACCTGCACAGACACAGAGAAAGTGAATGTGAAGCATGTGGATGCATAAAAAGAATAAGTTTTTGCTCTTTGTTTTTTGCATTTATTGTTGTGTTGGTATCATTGTGGTGCACATTTGGAATGAAATAGAAACAATGGTGATGACATCTTGATGTAAAAGACTTGTTAATGAAGTTATGGGTGTAAAGATGGTTTGCACCAGAAGAGGGCACTAATACGTAACAATGAAAGAGATCATAGGTGGACAGTCGGTAGCATGTTCATCACATGTGACACAGACAGAGGATGCTTTGGAGGACAGGAAGCCCGGTGTTCATTTAAACAATTTAAACAGCATCATATAACAGAGGTAAATTTAATTTCTGTAAAATATGTCACCTCTGTGTCTAATATCTGTGTGTAGATCTGCAGATGGTAAACATAGCAGTGCGGGTGTTGTCCAGACCCCTGGCATCCAACCTGCCGGTCATGTACCAACAGCTGGGGAAGGACTACGATGAGAGAGTCCTGCCCTCTATTGTCAACGAGGTCCTTAAGTCAGTTGTGGCAAAGTTTAACGCCTCGCAGCTCATCACACAGAGAGCACAGGTACTGCTGTCACTACAGCCTCACGTGTCTGCACCCTCTGCTGGGACGATGAAGGCCTGAGGTGTTTGCTTTATCCCAGTATATACTCATAGTAAATCTAATGTACAAATCAGTTGTTTCAGGAATATCTGTTACAATTAGTGACTATTAGACTGTGTCAGATGTCCACACACCTCAGAATATTGCAGTTTTGTCCAGTCCATACCTGTGTCATATTGTTAGTAAAGACCTGGATATTATTGATCTGTATTGTGGTCTAGGTGTCGCTGCTGGTGCGCAGGGAGCTGTTTGAGAGAGCCAGAGACTTCAACATTATTCTGGATGACGTGGCCATCACTGAGCTGAGCTTCAGCAGCCAGTACACTGCCGCTGTGGAGGCCAAGCAAGTTGGTAAGGCTCAGCGAGTGTGCGACACTCTCAGCTGACTGACAACGTGTTTATCGGTCCTAACAGCCTCAGTGATCTCAAACTATTACCTGGTAAATAGGGATGCACTGATTTATCAACCGCACATCGGTGTCAGCCAATATTTACCTTGTTGACTGTCATCGGCCTAACTGTAAATAAGATGACATCAACAGATGGCAGTGGCTGATGTTTTTCTGTTGTATCACATCAATTTTGCGTAGGCCCGTGACGGCCACAACCCTACCCGTGTCAAAATTGCCAGGAGCAGAGCTATTTAATGTTAGCTCTAAGCAGCGGGTGTTGTGTCGAAGTCTGTTCCCCTGTTGATATGTGTTTCCTCTACTTAAATCTTACTCAAACCTTCAGCCCTAACCCCAACCACCTACGGAGGCACCACCCATTAACAGGAGGGAGACACGTTCAAGCTCGATTTGGTAAAACTTAGTTTTAGGTGAAGGTAACTTGTAACGTTAGGTGTTCAAATGTAATCTTATAAAATGTAGTGTTTGGTGAGAATAAATGAATAAGTAGAATTGTTTAAAGGAGAAATTTGTTGATATTTCCACAGCAATGTAAAATATGAGAGGGAATTATGATATATATATCATAAGAGGATTTTTAAGTTGTTTTTTTAAATATATTTTTGTGTAAAAGGTTATATTAAAGGTTGTTTTATGCATTTGAATGATTTAATTCATGCTCTTTCAAAGGCGGTGTAATGAAGGGCTTAATGAATTTAAAACAGTTCATCTATTTTTTACAGTGTAGAATTCTTTCTTTCCCTGGCAGAAAAGAGGGAATAAATTGGCATCAGCTGTCAGCCAAATTATTATTTTAAACATCAGCATTGGTATCAGCCCAGAATTTCCTAATTGGTGTGTCCCTACTGGTAAACATTTCACAAAAGTTTATTTAAAGGGAGGCCGCTGGGTATCATCACAGCGACTCAAATGTAAAAGTGTTCTTGTTTAAAGCCTCATCCAGTTTCAGTATTGTTGCTCAGTTTATTTGAGCCGAAGACGATCAGATATGTTTGTCTTGACCGCTGTTGGCACAACAGTACATGTGGCTGCTATCCAGTGAGGTGCCTTGTAAAACATTTGTCTTTTAAGTCAACATTTCTCTGGAAACATAAAGTACATGATATCAGAAAATCACAAATAGCACTGCTCCATCTGAAGGCCCCAAGTGTGAAAATATTCCAACTGAGACGATGTGAAGGAAACTTGTGAATTTTCATGTAATGTCTAAAAGAAAGTTAACAGTAGCGCGCCCAGTGAGTCATTCAACTGCTGCTCGTTTGTCAGCTGTTCACAGAAAGGTGTCAAATATTTTACAGTATTTGTACTTTATCAGTAATTGCGTGTGTGTGTGTGTGTGTGTGTGTTTGTAGCCCAGCAAGAGGCCCAGAGAGCCCAGTTCTATGTGGAGAAAGCCAAACAGGATCAGAGACAGAAGATTATCCAGGCTGAGGGAGAGGCGGAAGCTGCCAGAATGGTAACCTGGTTTTCACTGTTACTATGGAAACAGCAGCACTCCACCTCAGAGTTTCATCCTACTGAAAAATGAAGACAAGTTTGTGTTTTGATGTAAACTTGAGTCAGACAGTAAAACAAGGCCGTAGCATTGTTGGCTGTTAGGACTTCAGATGGATACATCTGCGTCATTTAATATTGTCTACCTCGCGTTACATCTCTGGTCATCTTGTTTGAAAGGCAATATTTGATCTAACAAAAAAAAACTGTGTGTGTGTGTCTGTGTGTGTTTGTCAGCTGGGCTTAGCAGTGACTAAGAACCCTGGTTACCTGAAGCTGAGGAGAATCAGAGCGGCGCAGAACATCGCGAAGACGGTCAGTACCTCACTTTATCTCCTGAGACTTCGTCCCTCTGTTCCACTCTGATGTTAAGTGATTTTGATTCAAAACACACATGCTGTTAATTCTCTGCGGATATGAACATGAATAAGTGGCTAAAAAAATAGTTTGTCCCAGCATTAGTAGTGGTGGTGGTGATGATGATGATGATGATGATGATGATGATGATGATGATGATGATGATGGTGGTGGTGGTGGCTGTTGTGTCTGCTTCCAGGTGTCAACATCTCAGAACAAGGTGTACCTTAATGCTGACAGTTTAGTCTTGAATCTACAAGACAAGGAATTTTTAAAGATGTAGGTTTGCACACACACACACACACACACACACACACAATAATCACTGGTGCTGTATTTGTTAAAGTTATTTTAAAATCTGTCTGTGTTCTTATCTTGTTCTAACGACAGTTCAGAGCAATTAAGAAAGAAATGCTCAGTTTAGAAAATGTACAGCTACAGTAACAAACACGACCTGATGGCCTTCTTTTTCTTACTTTTGTGTTTCAGCCTGGACCAAAAGAAGTGATGAAGAGGACACAGAGAACGGCAGAAGAGCCGTCTCTGTTAGTAATTTGATCTGAACATACATGACTGTGGACAATTGTGAATGTGGACAACAAAAAAAGAAGCTTCTGTTTTGTTTTTTACTCTGTATTTGGGATTGGCCTGTATTATCCCCAAAGTTCATCAATGAATTATTGTAGTGGAACAAAATTGTGATCTCATTTCAACTTTACAATCAACGAATCAGTAACTGAATTAAGCAGAACGTGAGTCTTGCTGGGGTCATTTGTGACTAAGAATGAATGCAGCAAAACTTCAAAAATTTGGCAGCGTCCTCTGTTAGGAGCAGCTGATCGGTCAAACGAGGCATGAGACATCACCACAGCACCGTCCTCAGTGCCAGTCTTCCTCCTCCTGGTCCCTCCAGGTTTGACCCAGCTCCGTATGTTTGGTGATGTGTGTGACTCACACAGTAAGACTAATAATGCAGCCACCAAGTTAATACAACCTAATTTATCTGTCAATAAACTTTTATCATGAGTACAGTTTCTCATGTCGTTCCTGTATCTGAATTTCATTTAAAACCACCACATTATTGCAAGAACTAAGAAAAAAAAACATAATTCACTCTCAGCTAAAGTTCCTTTATAAAGTGTCAGAGACAGTGTATGTCAACAGGTGTCTGCAGGTCCTTAAAAATCTTCAAATGTCTCAAATTCATTTTTATAAATACTAGGCCTTAAAATTCACTATGTAGTCTAAGGTAAGAATTTGTGATGACTTAATTGACCCCAAAATCATATCTAATTTGACCCTTTGAAACCTGGATCGACATCAGTTTTCTTGCGTTGCATACAGACGTCTCTTCCAAACATTTAAACCTTTGGACCGTGAGTGAAATGGTTTGATTTCTTTTGAAAATGTAGCTAAAAGGGCAATGAGCAGTATGGCAAGAGATGTCCTGCAAATTGCAAGAAATTAGAAAAAAGATGACAAGAACATGACCAAAAAAAATAGATTAAAGCAACGAAAAGACAAATCAGAAATTTATATACATAAAACAAAAAGATTTTAGAAAAGGGAAAATGTCTAGAGAAAATATGCATCTACACAGTGTGTATATAGTTGCATGTAAGTATATACACGTACTAGATAGATGGATAGATAGATAGACAGGCAGATACTCCTATACACATTTTTTTAGATAATTTCCTTCTTTGTGTTTGTTTTTGTTTTTTTCTCTTTTTTTGCCAATTTTCTGAGCATTTTCTTATTATTTTTCACTAATTTCTCACTAAATTTGGTTAGCTTCTGAAGTTATTCATTGCCTTCTTTACATTTTTGAAAGAAATCAAGCCAATATGCTCAAGTTTTAAAGGGTTGATTTATCTTATTTTCATTTTTTCAAAATGAGTCAAGCTCTTTTGCTTAAAAGTCTGTAATGGTAAGCCCGCTACTGAACCGGATTCTGTACTCTTGCGCTTACATTGGCAAAAATAGATTAACCCAAATCACTAGCCCTCGGGTTGGGAACCAGAGCGCTAGTGCCTCCCTCAGGACAGACTTTATATTTCGGCCTCACTCCTTGAAGGACTTTTAGAAACATCAGTGCTTTCATCTGTCCAGCACTTACACATTGACGGCTGTTATTACGTTTTTTTTGGCCGGTACCCCCCCCCCACACACACATAACTTACAATAGAAGTCAAGGTCCACCGTAACCATCCGATGGATATTTGAATACACAACCTCAAAAGTGCAGCATGAATCCAGTTCTTCAGCGACAAATAATCTGTAACTGAAGCATAAACGGATGACAAAAAGTTGACGCCGGCATCAATAAATGAGAAGCCATGCACAGCGGCACTGTCACAGAGTGATGTGCAGGCTGCAGCAGGTGGGCTTCACAGGAATTCAGCAGACATGTTTAAACATGCAACAACATCACCCTCTCACTAAACAGCCTCCTCTGAGTCACTCTGAGCTTCACACACAATCACACACACGCCTCACAATCATGCAGTTCTGATAGTAAAGTTAGTGATCTGTGTCTGCTGTCACAGTGTGATATCCATCTCCTCCTTTACCTTGAATAAGACACATGTAAACAACGTAATGGTCTCTCTCACTGATTGGCTGCAGACTTCTGCTACAACAGACTCTTTAAGTGATTGAGTCCAAGCATTTCCTTTGCTTAATGCCAGGTGTTGGACTGTTTCTGACTGTTTGAGGATTTTCAAGGTGTAACTTTGTCAAAGATACAAAACATGTAACATAAACCAGGTGCTGAACATGAGTAATATCTGATGCCATAAATAAAGTTTTACATCTGCTGCTTTCAAAAGAGCAGCATGTTCGATACAAACTGGTGAATCATGCTTCACTCAGTATTTGTGTTGATGATACATGTATTCATTGCATCAGGAAGCTTCTGTGTCTGCACTTTATTAGCCTGCGAGATATAGTTTGTCAGCATCGACTCGTCTCAAATGCTTTTCTACCTTTGCGACAGCTACCGTCAGCTGGGCGTCTGCCCTGTACCTGCATCATGATATCATGGTATCACGCTATTATTCAATTATTTAATACAATCAGAAAAAAGGGAACAGAATAGCATTCTATTCCGTGCTGTTTTTGTTTTGCTTTTCAGCTTTTGTGGGCTTTAGAAAGGAAATTGACTACATGTTTCAACCTAGTCACCAGAATAAATGTTGGCATTCTACATCTCTGCAAATGACAGTTGTGTTACATTTGCGTGTTTCACATATAGCTGATATGTTGGAACTGAACATTTCTTCAGTTTTTAATTCTGTGTTGACAACGCTGTATCTAAGGTGGAAAACATGTTTTGGCTTAAAATACCCAGTTTGGTTGCTACAAGCACAGCTAGACGTGTCTCAACCTGTCACTGAAAATACCTGTTTTTGTTAATATCAAACATTGGTCTGCTGCTGTCTGAAGTCTGTCGCCTAGATGTCATGTCTGATGAGAAACTCAGCTCATATACATGTAATCTCAAATACATCACTTTAGAAATATTGATACGTATGAAACATAAAAATGCAAAATATCTGTGATTTGCAGAAACATGCATGCCAACATTTTATTCTGGAGACCAAGCTGCATGTTTTCATTTCATTTCAAGAGTCAGCGAACAAGTTTGTAAGGCATATTTTTGTAGTGAAAATTAAGGAATACTGAAAAAGGGAGACAGACGGACTGTAGTTATGAATGAGAGAAGTTTACATAAATAATGCTACATTAAACCGGTGTAATGATTTTTCATCCTCACTGATGAGTTTTTAAGCATTAAAGTTTAGGCAGTGATCCTGCTTTGTATTATGAATTGTATGAGAGGAGACAATAATTGACTCTTTGATTTGGCATGCTCATATTGTTTAGCTACGGCTAGTGACCATGATCGTCACAGCAGGTTCATTAATAATTTAATGTGGCCATGACATTTGATATTTTAGTATATTCAAGCTGCATAAAGGCAGAATCACACCATTTAGGGCTGTACACTGTAACAGAATTTACTGCAAAATTAAGAAACTATACTATACTATACACATGGAATTTGAGGTTTAAAGTGTAATTTTGAATTAGTGTTTTGCTGTATTTTGGAGGAAAAAAAGTACATTTCTGTTAGAATTTGGCCATATATGGTTACAGTGTAGATTTCTGCTGAATGACATGTAATTGCCAACAACCTGCCATTATTTTACAGTGTCATTACTGTAACTTACTTCAATAGTATATTACTGTTTAATTTATTACAGCATTCACATTAGAATGTATAGGGTATTACTGTCTCCAAAAAGCATCAAGATTTACCGTGTTTTAGTGTATTTTGAAAAAACTTCAGGCTACATTTCTGTTAGAATTTGGTTGTATTTTTACAGCAGTAATACTGGCTCCAAAAAGCATCAATATTTACAACATTTAACTATGTTTTGAAAGAAAAAAAGCAGCACATTACTATTAGAATTTGGCCATATTTTTACAGAAATTTGTTACAGTGTAACATTTCCTTTGAAAAATGTGTAAATTAACTACAAAATGTGTCATTCAGATGTTAAGAACTGTACATTTGAGTAGATTTCAGGCGTCTGTGTGAAAGATATGACAGTAATGGCAAAAGGACACACAGTTCAGAGTTTGTTGTAACACATTCTGCAGCTGCTGAATTATTTTGCATGAGCAGAAGTCCAGTCCACTTTGCACTGCAGCTCCACTCTGTGTTTTCCCTGCAGCTGCTCTGCTGCTCTCCACTTCTCCTCCTCTGTCCTCCGCCATTTCAAACAGCCGCCTGCAGTCTGCCCTGTGATGGAGGAAGAGGAGAGCAGAGGAGGGAAGGAGGGAGGGAGTGGAAAGGGATCAGGCAGAAGGAGGAGGCGTGACCGGCTGTAGGGGAACACAAAGGAAAATTCAAAGTTTTCAGTTGAAGTAAAAAAAATTAAAAAAAAAAAAGTCAAAGGAAAGTTTCATGCGTTTGCAATTTCCTTTGACCCAAACAAAACAACAGGAAGACACACAAACAAAAACAGATAAAGCTTGTTGTGTTTATCACAGGCCAGTGTGGAAAAAAAGTATGTTGTTTTATTGGTAGCTTTTGCTTTTATTTCTATTGTGAGATCAGCCAAAAAGTCAAGTTCTAGAAGAATCACACAAATGTCCCACACATAGGCTACAGTTTACGGGAATTAGGAGTTACTTTGAACAGGCCTGTGGGGTTACATGAGGTTCTTTTTCATCGTCAGTGGATAACATATGCTAGTAGATGTTGGTTGGCACACCCTCAGTTTGGAGAAGCAGGCAGGAGTCACGGAAGCTCAATAATGTACTGCTGTGGATCAGGACAGCAGCAAGAACCAGATTTCCGCCACTTAAAAATAGTCACCTAAAAAAATCTGTATTGGTTTAAGTGTTTGCTGTAGGCCTAGTTATATATTTTCAGCACTTTACTGTACTACAGACAGTCCTTACTGATAAGAGGAAGCTGTAAACGGCTTCAGTTCCCCATCCAGGCTCTCTTCAAAGCCACCAGACGCCACTGATGAAAAACAGTCATTTAAGCTTGTTGAACACAGGAGCTGCTGGTCTCCGCTGTCTCTGTCAGTTAGCTTGTTTGTGTTATTGTGTGACTTTGGCGAGTCCAAACCAATCCTATTAAACACCACTTACACAAATTAACTAACTGATCGAGGCAGCGGTCGACCAACATCTCCTGTGCTCAGCGATGTTAAATCTCAGTGGAGTCTGGCATTGAAGAGAGCTATGTAACAGCTTCAGTTTTGTGTTGGAAATTGCTGTTTGATGGCAAGGTAAAGCAGTGAAAATATTATAAATATAAACTTAAATGTACTAGTTTACATGTTGGTACTCCTGTCTGCTTCTCCAAACTGGGGGTGTGCCAACTGACATCTACTGTAAATAACACACTGATTATGGATAAGTGCCTCATACAATCCTACAACAAAAAATCCAAACTATCCCTGAAGTATTTTTAAGAAAATATAAGCCATGTTTCCTTTGATGGTTCCTGTTGAAGACCTACTTTGTGTTCCACAGTATTTATTTGTGGAGAGCGTGTCAGTGTAGATGAGCTGTGGCAAGAAGCAGCCTCTCCTCATCTCCATCTCTACGTCTCCAGCATGAGCAAAATACTGAAGTGCAGTTTGAAACCAACAGCAGAAGTTTCCAGTGATGTTTTCCCTGGAAGATACTTTAAGTTTCTTCCACTTATCTGTTGCACCAAACTCACTGCTGCTCCTGGCAAACTATCACTGTTCACCTGGCTGCCTGCAGTACGCTCAGCAGAGACAGGTCACTGCAGGACATGAGCAGGACAGAGCAGTGTGTTTGAGGTGTCCACTTCAGGATGTCTGTCCACGGTCAGTCCA
Organism: Plectropomus leopardus; assembly: GCF_008729295.1. Lineage (NCBI taxonomy): Eukaryota > Metazoa > Chordata > Actinopteri > Perciformes > Serranidae > Plectropomus > Plectropomus leopardus. The sequence goes on from NC_056465.1 coordinate 10,546,179, forward strand.
CTGCTGCCCTCTGCTGTCCAGCTGTCACAGCTACACATAATGTAGACGTGACCCTGTAGTCAAGTGCTTATTGGATAAGTTGACAATTGCTTATCCCACAGGTGCACATGCATACGTGTAGTTTGAGCAGCCAGTGGTTGATTCACATGGAAAATCAATTGGATTTGCCCTCATATTTGTGCTTCTTCACAAATCTCCAAAATGCAGCATTGTTTTGTAGCATTGTAAACAAATTAACAGACCAGAAGAAAAGCGCGATAAGCCTGTTTTGATATTGATAAGATCAATGAGATTCTAGTTAAACATGAAAGATCTTATCAGTCAAATTTCTGTTATTATGGCATAACAAAAAAGAGAAAAAAAGAATTACATTTGAAATGAGCGCTTTGAGTTTGACTTTAGGAACAATGTGCGCGACAACATATGTCAGTCTTAACTCAATTTGAACTCTAACCACTACCACATAAAAGATGAGGAGTCTCCACTGAGACAGCGTTTTGTCAGTCAGAGCACGGGCATAGGTTTTATTTCAAAAATGGGAGGGATGCATACGAAAAAGAGTATTTTGGGGTCCTCTGCTAGAAAATTTTGACCATCAAACAATTAATTTCCTGCATTGTGAAGACTTTTTATGCACCAATTTGTCTCCTCTGCAATCATTATTAGTGTAAATGGCTTACTTTGCTAAAATAAAAGTCTGCTTCCATGTTTTTTTTTAGAATTTTTATTCATATTGACAAATATTGAGGAGGAAGAAGGAGAGAGAGGGAGGAACAGTACAAGGAAACATAGATTTAAGGAACACAGGACTAAGGGAACATATGGGGTGAGGGAACTCTGGGCTGAGGAAACTTACAGCTGAGGGACCATAGGGTGAGGGAACATTTCTAAGCTTAGTGAAACAGCAAGGACCCTTGGTAAGGGACTGTATAAAAAGCGGGTAGCCTACTGAAAAAAAAAGCAAGTAATTTAAAATCATGTGAAAATGTGGAAAAGGGAGTTTTGCCATACTTATCTATTTGCTGTTTTCATTGTCTTTAAGATTTAAAAAAACAACTTGATATTCTGTGTCAGATATCATTAGCCTTTTAATGCTACAATTAATGTATCCCTAGTTGCAACAAATACCGGGTAAGAAGTAAAATTCTGTTATTCAAATTACGAAATGGGTTTTATTTTCATATTACAAAGTAGGCTAATCTTCAAGGAAATGCTGCTATCAAGTAGCCTATCTATTGGCCAACACAGACAATGAGGTATTTTTTTCTTTTTTCTTTTCTTTCCTTTTTTCTTTTCTTTGGACCATCCAGTCCTCTCCGCCTCTAAGTCGCTCCTGTCTTTCCCTGCAGCCACACACCCCACCCACTTTCATAAGCTGCTCCGTCTGATTGACAGCTCTGACAGCCACTCATCGGGCGCAAAGCGTCAGCTTTATGTTCACTCCAGTTCACTAACCAATCAGCTGAAATGCTCAACAATCGCGACGCCATACGTCCTCTCCAGGCCGCCATGTTTGTGAGGTAATGGGAAGGGACCACAGCGCTGCCTGCACTCCTTCAGCTATCACCGGGACCACAGAGACTTCCCGACGAACCACCTCAATCACTTTTACAGCAGAAATATCGATCATTGACTTTAATAAATACATTTTGTTTCTTTTTTCCTTCATGTTGATGATTGTTTTCTATGCCCTGTGTTATCAGTACCTTAATGGCATCATTTATATGTTAGTTTTGTATTGAATAATGTGGATGCTACACATAATGATAATGTCGTTGAGAACAGTACACCAATAAATCAGACTGCTGTGACTGAACATCATTAAGTGCTTTACAGAGAACAGTATGGACATGATTTAAATATCTGTCCACACACCTCCTCCTCGACCCCTCCCATCTGTCTCCTCTATTTCTCAGCCTCTCTGTCCCCCCCTTCTCCCCGCTCTCCATCCTTCCTCTCTCCATCACCCACCTCCCATCTCCCCTGCTCCTCCCTCCTCCCCTCTCTCTCTCTCCATCCATCTCTAATTATGCTCTTTCTGTCCTTCTCCCACTCCCTGTTTCTGATTCTATAAGTGCTGTAATAGAAGAGCACAACAATAATCAATGAGACCACATGAGGACAAGAACACAAAAGCAGATAATCGAAATATTGATTTAACGATATTTCAGACCATCTAGCCTACCTACCTGGGCTATGCAGAGCCACGTTTCCAACAAAAACTTTAAGTATGGTACCTTTATAACCAAAAGTAACCCTTCGGACATGGTACCCTAGACCCTAGTTTAGTGTTTCCGCTGCACTCTTAGGCCATGAGTACAGTCTGCAGCGGAAACTAGCTCAACTGCCTCGCTGAGCTAGTTGTTGAAGTAACTGCCAAAACAGAGCTAGTGACTAAAAACAGCTATTCTTTTTTTACCATAATTTTGGAATGAAATCTTACTGTGAGGTAATATTTGTTATATTTCGATATTCTCCCAGGAACCATTATCCTGTGGAATTATCCTAATTTATCACTCAATATTTTTTCCCTTTTTTTTCCTATTACTTCTGACTTACGAGCTGTTGAAATGTGTAATTTTCCAGCTGTAGGCCATATAAAGTCTTATCTAAAAAGTAAAAGCAGCACTAATTGAATTAGTAATAAAGAGGCACCCTAAGTGTGCAGCAGTGTAGTGCAGTGTAATAGCAACAGTAATTGCAGTCAGTTTATTGTTGCAGTATAGCGATATAGCTATTGAAGTAGCACCAGACTAAATTATTACAGTACCAATGGGTACTATGGATACCACTTGGTTTGTATTTGAATGAAAGACCTTTCACTCAAGTACAATACTTGTTTACAGTCATTCATTTTCCTGAAAATTTTAATCCTTGGACTCAACTAATTTCAGTGGACAACCCTCTGTTTATCTGGTGACATAGACAATAAACACTGCAACAAAGGCTCCACACATAGCCTGAAGATTATGGCAAGGTCAGTCTATTTAATATGATAATTGGTAGATCCAGGTACCCAACACCTGGATCTGTGTTAAACAGCGGTGTGGTGGAGGGTATATGCAGATATACAGAGTATACCCACCTCTTTTTCTGTCCATTTACAGTATATACACCTATATGCTAAAAAGCCACTGGAATACATAGGAGAGTATATCCACTTTCTCCTTGGTAACCTACCCATCTTCCTCGCAGCACACCCACCTTATTAACTATGACAATGCCACTGTATTTTATGTTATGTTTGTTGGCCTTCTTGAAAACATACTTTGCTGCCAAGTTCAGTACTTGTTTACAGTCAATTTAAGGTACTTGCATTTTGCATGAGTAATCCCACTTTTTCTTCCCAACAAAATAATGTGGAAAACTTTTTGCTTCTTCGATGATACGGATTACAAAGAGTTGACACTTAGTCCTAAAGAATATGATAAGGTCGGTAGATAGGTAGGCTATAGAGGAGAAAGTGGGTATATTCTCTATATATTTCAGTTGCTTTTTGGCTTATAGGTGGATACATTGTAAAAGGCCAGAAAAAGAGGTGTGTTTCTCCGTATACCGGCATATAAGCCCCACTACTCCACTGGCTACAACACTGAAATGCAGCAGATTGCCTCCTCAACAGTCTGAAAAGAGTCACTGCACACTGTGCTTTTACTTTTGAAAAGTAGCTCCAATTCTTTTTCTCATACCTATTTTTATAGAAGTAGCTACATTTAAATGCAGAACTGTTACTAGTACCTGGGTATTTTTACATTGGCATATCACATCTTCCACCACTGTACAGTAGGAGTTGCAACAGAGGTGGTAAATATATTTACATAGCCTACTGTGCAGTGGTTTTCAACTGGTGGGTCACGGTCCAATAGTGGGTTCCAAATGGACCGCAAGTGACTCATGACTGTGCCAAGTTTGGGAAAAAAGACTCTGAAGCAGAGTGAATTTCTGACACAGAGCTTTTATTTTGAAGTGCCGTCTCTATTAATTCATGCACTATCTTTTATTTCTTTGTGTTCTAAGCCAACATGTTGTTTACATTTAGTGAAATGAAATTGAATATGTGATAATTTATCTAATTTGTGGCCCTTTAACTAATGACTGAGGAGAAATCTGCCCCCCCCCTGGCTGAACCAGTTGGGAACCTCTGCTATAGTGAGTCTGTTCACCCGATAGTAAATTGGGAACATGACTGGGGTTGCATTGTGTTCGACTGCGCGACTTAATTAACACACAGTAGATGTATGTGTGTGTGTGTATGTTAAAAACACAGGGAATGAGTTTTTAAGAGTGTGCAGATATCTGTGTGTGTTTATCACAGAGAGAGAGAGAGAGACAGAGAGTGACAGATTAAAGATTGAAAACTTGTGTGGACACAATTTGCTCTATATCGAGGTCACACACACACAGACACACACACACACACACACACACACACACAGACACACACACACACAGACACACACACACACACACACACACACACACACACACACACACACACATACGAGGGTGGGTTGTCTATTGTTTCCCTCTGGCCAATTGCAGGCTAAATATTTCCAAAGCCAACGGACCAATCACCGCGTCCGCCCAGACACCTTTCCCCGCCTCCTGGTGTATAAAGGCGGGAGCTCGACTGGTAGACACGCCGCTGGCAGGACAACGACTTGCTTCAAATTGTCTGGAATAATAACCACTGCGTCTATTTTTTAATTTTTGCAATACTCTGACTGGATACTCGTTTATTTTCCTCTATCTAACATGGCGGACAGTAAAGTGGAGAGCAGCGGAGAACTGAGCGCCAAGGTAAGGACGAGAGAGGAAGAGACAGGGACACAATGCTTTTTCTAACTCCGTTTATAACGGTATTACTCATTTGCCTATTTTAGGCACACTGTCTACATAAGACAGAAGACTCTCAGTTTCTTATACACTATCAAACATCATTGTTTTTGAAGAAAAAAATGTTTTATCACACTGTGACATTCGCGTCTATTGTGGTCCATTGAAGTGTGTAGGTGAAGCTGCTGTGTGAATGATGAGGCTGGTTACGGTACAATGCATGAAATACAGAAGCTTCCTCTGTGGGTTTAAACCTACACCGCCTCTGTTTAATCGACACCGAATCACACATGAACACATAACAGTAGGCTATCTGTCATTTTACTAAATAACTAACACTGCTGCTCCATCCAGGTTGCTTTAGAGGAAAAAGTCCTTGCCAAATCTGTCGCCAAACTCGCTGAAGTTACTTTCATTGATTTCGTTGAAATAAAGATAATTTGTTAACTAACGTTACCGCCCACCAGTCAGTGTTTCGATGCTGTGGGAATAAAAGCAAACCTTGTATAGACTAATAATAATAATTTAAAAAATGTAGGTTTAAACAACTGCTCTTTATTTTATTTAAAATGAAATCTTTCGATATCAATGCTGATGTTTGGGACTTGGTTTTGTGTCACAGTTTATCGCCTGCTCTCGTGTACATGCATATTCATTCATTGCATATTAAATTAATATTCCGAAGGAGTTTTCTGTAAGGGACAAAGCTGTATAATGAGACGACTAATACATACTCCACATGGATAATAACTACACTATCCAGCTTAGTCTCGACAGCCTGTAACTCCTCTCGGTGACGTGACTGCACAATAATCTTAGTTTATTCACCTCGAGCTCTGCTAATCGTTGAGCGCGCGCACGCTTCCATGTTTATAAGTGTCTTTGTTTTCGTTGTGGAGATACTCTCACTCCTCCCAGTGTCTTTATTGCTTTCTTTTAAAGATGCACAAGTACCCCGTCGTCCTTCTTGTACCTGGTGCTTCTAGGGATGCCGAGGCGGGTTATTGTTGATTCCCGCGAGCCCCCAGGGTTTTGTTTGTGATCTTATTTCAAGTCTGTCTCCTTTAATAGACACGAGGTCACAGCGGATAAGTGTGAGTGGAAGTATTATATCCATATTTATATCTACTGTACAACCCGCCGCGCTCTCATCCGGTCGGTTACTTCAAGCAGCTTGTGCGCGAGGCACACAGGGTCGTGCCCGTCTTCACTGAGCCGCGCGTGCGGCAGCGCTCGGTTTGACTGCAGCCGCAGGAGGGCGCGAGACAAGCAGACTGCTTTGCGAAAAAAAGAGCAGCGTCCAGCAGGATGTCAGACAGATAGCCCGGAGTGTGAGAGGGCACTGGACTCTGGGTTTTATTGTATTTAACAAATGTGGTGAAAAACGGTCATACAGGCAGTAGAAATAATTGAAGTTAGAATCATGGAGGTCTGCTATTGATTTATCACGAGACGGCAGGTAGAGGGTAAACACGTGAGCTGATAAGTGTGTGCTTTCTTCTGTATGGTCAGGTAGAAAAGTGGCTGCAGCAAAGGAAGAAATATTGTTACAGCATAAAAAAAAAAAAGCTCCAAAAGCGCGTCCTGATATATTAGTATACGACGTGGTAATACTAATGTGTGGCAAATATGTGGAGATACAGGCAGCGTATTGAACTGTAGTCCCGTAGTCTTTCAATAGGGTTGTTTGAGGAGCTTCGTCAGTAGAAAATCATTTGCTTGCCTTGGCGCCTGCTCTGATTAGCGCACAGAGAATAATCCGCCGCCGTGCTTGCTGGGAGTTGTAGTCTCTGCACTGGTGTGCCTGTGGTTTCTCCACCAGCCTCCGCTCTGAATAAACTGCAGCAGTGACAGACGGTGTCAGGTTTCAGCCAGCCAGCAGGAGGTGGGAGGGACTTAGACAGATTTCACCAATAGGAGAGCTGATCTTCAAAGCACCACCTGTCTGTGGAAAGCAACTAACAGCCTAGCTCCATGAAGGTGAGGAGGATGGAGGGGAAACTTTCCCTCCTCTTTCAGCGGGATACACTTAAGTCTGCGACCAATCAGAAAGCCGAGTTTTATCAACTCTGTGGACTGGAGCTAGTACAAAACCACATCTGTTTTCCAACCGGAACTGGAGCAAACTGCATTTTCAAGTCATACATCCATGTTTGAAGTAGCCTAATGTCTGGTCTATGGCTGCAGATGCATGAAAGAGTCATTACAGATGAAATCTGTTGTGCCTATTTTGTGTCACACTGTGGCAACTGCTGCCTTCAGTCATCACATAGTTTTTTAAAATACTGTCACAGCCTAAAAGACAACCACAACACAACAAGACATAACTGCTGGAGTTCTCCGCACAGCTCACACTCTACATATTACTCCTACTTAACTTTTACTTTATTGATTTTGTATTAAAATATTCTCGTTGTTTCTTTATTGGCATGTATCTCTCTTCTCTCTCTGTTATATCTATGGAGCTGTCAATTAAAAAAAAAAAATCCAAATACTGGTGACAATTTTGTGATGGGATCACTCCAGCTGTGATACAGGGATCCCTGCCCTGAAGCAAATATCAGCCATTGGCATAAAGTGGGACAGCCAGTGCCCCCAGCCTACTTCTGTCCCAAGAAAGTTAGAGAGAACACAACAAGACAATACCAACCACAGAGGAGTGTAAACATTTTGCTTAGTATTTTGATGCAAAGAAACGAATGTTGAGCTTTCACGCGTGTTAGTAAAGTTCATCTGAAAACAAAAACCTTGTCATGCATTTGCTCATGAGGTAATGTCTTTTGTCCTTGTGTAATTTATGCTACATTCATAAAAGTGGATATTTGTGTGTCTTTGCTTTCAGGAGCTGAAGGAGAAGAGACAGGCTGAAGAGGCAAAGAATGGAGAAGATGCCGCTGCAAACGGCAAAACTGTAAGAAAATCTCCTCCGGTTCCTCTCTCAGCCGGTAGAACATGAGTGATCCTTTTCCTTCATGTGACCACTTACACTGCGTCTCTCCCTGGCAGGATGAGGAGAATGGCGAGCAGGAGAACGAGGTAGAGGATGATGAGGAGGACGTGGGAGAAGAGGAGGAGGACGAGGATGGAGAGGGTAGGTGTCTTCATTCATATATGCTGGACAACAGAAAGACAGACCACATTAAACCAGTACAGGATTTGAATCACAAAAGCAGTCACTCTGCTTATCGCTGGCACCCCATTAAGTGTTGTGGTTGGTGGAAATGATTTACAATGCAATTATGGTCTTGATCCCAAAGAAATATTTCTCTGGGAAACATTAGTCAACCAAACAGAACTGAGTTCTCTGGACCTCAGTCGCCGTCTACTTTTGATTTGACTTCAGTATTTTATAGTTTTGCAAATGCAAAGCAAGAAATCAGCACGACAATCCCACCGATGACAGAATGCCTTAGAGTTTCGAGAACTGTGGGCGTGAACTCTGTCATAATATAATTATTCATAAACGTGCTACCTATGTTCAGAAATAATGCTGCCTTTTTGTGCTGTATTGTAAGTATGTAAACACTGTGCAGTTACTCAAACAGATAACTAGCCAGCTGATTTCATCTTCCACATTGACTCAATAGCAGGGTTAGTCTGCCGCCCGGTGGCCACATTATGTAACTGCAGTACAAACTCCAGACTGTATTGACATCAGTATACTGGAGGTAAACCCATATGAGTTCATTTAAGTTTAATGAAATTCAAAAAAAAAAAAAAACATTCTGAGCATTTTGAAAACCCTTAAACACCTCACAGACATATAGCTTAATTTAGAAAAAAACCTCAGTATTTCCCTAAAACATTCGTCACTGTAGTTTTTAACTCATGATACTCAATTATAGTGCCTTTGTTGACGAATGTTTTCAGTGGCAGATGTATAGATATTTGTATTTTCTCTGTTCCCAAGCAGTGATACATTTTCTACATTGTAAGATACTACAGCCAAATAAATTCAATTGAGAGTTGGTTGAATAACTCTTCATACTTTCACTGGCAATGCACTTTATACGGTAATGTCCTGTATAAATGTATATACAATGCATGCATTCTTTTAAATGTGTGTATCTGTTTAGATCTTACTAGTGTTGTCACAATACTGTAATCTCCAACTTTGATCAAATATTTTGAGAAATATCGGCATTTGATGTCATTTTCAATACCATGGGTAAAACTGACATTGAAGGCACAAAAAATATTTTTCTGTATTAAAGATAAATATAACAACACTGTAACTTGACGATGATGACTTCTCTTTTCTTTTTAGTAGCAGCGAACAGCAGAATGACTACAGTAAACAATAACAATGAGAGAGCGAAAAATGAGTATCCACAATCATTTCAAACAGTCAGTATGGGCAGTTAAATTGATATTTTTGACAACACCAGATCTTACAAAAACACACCAAAAGACAGATAATACACCAGACCTGATAAACACAGCTGAAATGCAGTAACATTACCCGTTCAAGTATCTCTGGATGATAGAGAAGTGATGGATAAGAGGAGTCCGCCGTAATATTTACTGTAAGGTCGGCGTAATCTTATAACAACTCTGTAATGAGGGGAGCAGTCACTGTGTCAGTCTAACAGCCTGCCATGACGTGTGCGTGTTCAGGTGACGAAGAGGATGATGAAGAGGAGGACCTCGATGGACCAAGGGGGAAGAGAGCAGCTGATGATGATGATGATGATGAGGTGAGGAAGAGTGCCATAATAACTCAACAGCAGCGTTCCCTGCAATAGTGTCCTTAATAGTGTTATTTCAGGTGATCTGCAGAACAGGAGGTCAACACATTTTATTCTGGAGGGATTATTTGTTTGGTAGAAAGTAGTTCCCTTAAAAAAAAAAAAGTGTTAAAGTGACCTGATTCATACACCGCACCCCAGATTTCCATTCAAACACACGTAATACAGAGCACGAGACACGGGAGCTCACCCTCAGGTCTCTAGTTGGTGGTTTGGATCATGTGCACAGCTCAGCCATATCCAAGTCTTCACTAACATGATGGAGACTGAATGAAAAATCAATATCAATGTCCAGCAGAGCAGAGACTGGACATCACTCAGTCAGTGACAGCTGAGTGCAGCACCATCACTGAAAGCTCAGCTGCACATTAAAGTCTTATCACCGCTATTACAGCAGGGGAGGAGTGTACCCAAACTGAATGCAACGTGTTAATTAGTTCAGTCCACAGAAATAGAGCCAACTGATCTGAATTGCAGGGAAACATGGGTAAAAGGCAATGAGCCGCTTGGAGAGAAATGTCTCTAAAATTGCAAGAAAATAGTTCATTAAGGAAATTATTGAAAAAAAAAAAAAAGCTTGGGACAATGTCTTGAGAATTTTAATTATAATTATTATAATTAGACATTTCTAATTATTTTACAGAATTATTATAATTTTTAATCAGTTTTTCCAAGTCATGTCTTTTTTTTAATTAAATTGAATTACATTTTTTACATTCCTGTTTTTTGTTGTTATTGTAACTAATTTTCTTTTTTTTGTTGTTTTACTTTTTTTGTAATTTCTTGCTAATTTTGAGCTAATTCCATCTGAAGTTGCTCATTGCCTTTTTCCTGTGGTTTTTTTTGAAAGAAATCAAGCCGGTTTGTCCAGGTTTCAAAGGGCTAATGGAAACACACTCATTGTATCATTGTCATCATCTTCTTTATGATGCACAGACAGGACAGTGAATTTCTCTCAACGAGGAAGTGACTGATGACTAAGACACTTTTATGGCTCCACCCAGGCGACAGTCACGGCCGGAGGCATGATGCTTTCATCTTGACCAAACGTCCGTCCGTCCATCTGTCCGTCGCATTGTTGTGAATGTGTTATCTCAAGAATATCTTGAGGAAATTTCTTCAAATTCGGCACAAACATTTACTTTAACTCAACGATAAACTCGTTTAATTTTGGTCGATGATGGCATTGGTCTTATTCTTGTGAATGCAATATCTCAAGAAGGCCATGAGGGAATTTCCTCAAATTTGGCACAAACGTTCACTTGTGCCTAAGAATGAACTCGTAAAAAAATTTGGTTGCCGAAGGTCAAAGGTAAGGGTGACCTCATAATACATGTTTTTGGCCTAACTCAAGAATTTATGGGCTCATTATGACAAACATTCACACAAATGTCTAACAGGATATAATGATAAAGTGATGAGATTATATATCAAAGGTCAACGTTACTATCACATCATTATCTACTGCAAAAAAACACTTTTCTGGCTGTTTTTTTAACACTTCAGCTCAGGAACTGAGTGGGAGACATTTGGTCAGACTCTGAATTGGTTTGGGTGTCCACCTTGAAACTGCGTTGATTTTATGCATCGTTTGTGTCTCCGGATTGAAGATGTGTGTGAAGCATCCATGTTTTTACAAACACAGATGCAAACTGTAACTGTAACTCAACAGCACCACCGAGGCACAAAACCACAAGGTGGTAATTCTACACCAGTTAAGTAATCAAGACATAAACATCAGACGCATGGTAGCTTATCAATGCAAATAAATAGATGCTCACGTATTTCTACCCTACAACAAAAAAAAAGCTACCTATCTGCTTGTCTTTAAGGTAACTTCACAACTGAAGCTGGGAAATCTCGCAGCTGGAGGAATTAATTAGCACAACAAATTGTTCAAGACAGTCAGTGTAGGTGGTGAGCGAGCCAGCACGAAGACAAGGATGCTCAAAAACCTCCGGATAGAAAAGAAGAAGAGGTGAGCTGTCAATCACAGCTTTAGAGGACAACAGACAGAGCTCATAAACAACCAACACAGAATGTGCTCACCTGTCTCTGACCTGCATGCAGCATACAGGAGCAGATCTATGGAGTCATTCATCTGCAGGGAAAGCCGGGCTGACGGCGAGACATGTCAGCCTGCCACCTGGTATTGATAGCCGGGACATGTCGTGTAACTGTTTCTATCACAGACATCACCGCTGTGTTCACAGACACAGGACGAGATGAAACAGAAACATGATTGGAGAAGCACTGTCGTTCTGTGTGCTTATTGTCGTATTTAGCTGAGATGACCACTCTCACCTCGTTTTTTGTTTGTTTCCAGGACGAAGTTGAAACTAAGAAACAGAAGACCGCTAAGTAGAGTCTGTCTGGAGGACGCCACCATCAAGAGACAGCCAGTTTTCCAGCAAACCTTCAACACCTCAGTCCTCCCTTCTTAACAAGAATACTTTTAAAAAAAAAAAGAGAATTTGTTTGTATTTTTATTTACATTTTATATTTTTGTAAATACTGTAAGGAGGTCGGCCATCTTGCAACAGTGATCTTTCTGGGTATCAAGTGGTGCTTTGAAGATTTTTAGATCCAGACTCGCCATCGTCGTCAGCCGTCCACATTCTGTATGAACCGACCAGAAGCATCCGGCCTGTGATTCCACCCACAGGCCGGATGTCCCACCCCGGCTTTCTTTTTAATACGTTTTAAGACTCTAGGGTCAGTAGGAACAAGGTGTGTGTTGACCTGTAGTCTCATGGGATTGTTACAGTGACTCAGCGCTTCTCAGAGTGCCGAGTGTGTTTTAGCGGTAGTTTGTGCGCGATTCCACGGCTGTAGTTTCTGCTGTCCATCTGTCCCTATTTGTCCGTCCGTCACGGCCAGATCTGAATGTTTTTTAATGTCTGTGCTATTTTGTTGAACAATAAACAGCCATTTGATTTTATTTGTTTGTAACTGTGTTAGTTTCTACCTGTCAGTTGTGTGTAAAAAGACAGAAGAGGAGCAGTTATCAGTGATGTGTGATCTTTTAGACAGATTCAAAATGAAAAAATCAGATCAGCTGATTTTTAAGTTTGGACAGCCAGGAAATCACATCTACTTTTTTTGTTTTTTTGTTTTTAGATAACTGGTTAGTATGCCATGTGGTTGAGGACTGTAAAACACAAACTGACACAATAACTGTTGGAGACTCTCTTCATACTTTCCTTTTGAAAAATATTCAGCTTGCCGGGTTGCACCTGTCCTGGTTGACAGTTTCAATAAAGTTTGTTCAAAACAATCTGCACTGGTGTGTGACATGTGTTTCATGTCATTTTTGTGTCTTCTTAGACAGCGCTGCAGAAGACAGGTGGGATGCTTTAACCCTTTGATACCTGGGCAAATTGGCTTGATTTATTTCAAAAACATGGGAAGAGGGCAATGAGCAACAAAAGAAGAAATGACCCAAAAATCAAGATATTAGTAAAAAAAAGTCCAAGAAAACTACCTAAAAATTTGTAAAAAAAAAAAAAACAAAACAAAAAAACAAAAAAAGAAAAGGACAAAAAAGCCCAAACAAGTAAAACAAAACTTGAAAAAGTGCTTTAAAATATAATAATCATGTAAAACAATTTTAAATATGATTTTAACATTTTTTCTCTTTTTTCCCTCTAAAGATAATTTTCCAAACCCAATTTCTTGCAATTTGTAGACCATTTCTCACTAAGTTGCTTTATGCCCCCCCATATGTCTGAAATAAATTGCACGACTTTGCTCAGGGTTACAAGGTTTTAAATACTTGCGTCTGAAAGCAGCACAAGGAAAGTGATGTTGCTACAGGTTTCAAAGGGTTAAACTGCTGTTGGGATGAAGATGCAAAAGAATTGAATTAACTATGAAGAGCAAAAGCTACACTTCCTGTATGACTTGTTTCTCGATGTGTTCTTGATTTAAGAACAGATGAAAAAAAAAGTGAATAATTCATCTTTTAATCAAAGCGCTAAATAGGGCATCATTTAAGACTGCTGGGAAATCAGAAAACCAGTTTTAATTTGCCAACTGCTGCGTGTCCTTTCAAAGTGTTGTTATGTAACAGGCAGAGTTCACAGGCATTGATTATTTGTAGAGATATTAAATAAATACTTCTTACACAAAATGACCATTTGAATATTGATTACTCGCTACGTGGTCAGATGAATTCATGGAGAAATAATTTTCACATGACTGAATTTAAAACCAAAAACGGCAAAACTATACACATCTGTTTACTAACACATCATGATTTAAATCAGAAAAAAACCTATACGTCAATTTAAACTCGAGTTTTGGTGCAACAAAATTAAGTTTAATCAAGGGTTTAGGGTAAAAACTAACGTGCGATTTAAAGAGGGGTTTAAATTGAATCTTTCTTTATTTTAACTAGTTTTAAAGTTTGGTTTAACACAATTTAAAATGAAACCATGATTTAATCAAGTTTAATAGTCAATCTTTGTTGGCGCAAACCAGATTGTTAGTGATTATTAGAGCAATTTCTAGTAAGCTTTAATAATTTCCCTCTTTTTTTGAGCCACTTGAATGCATCACCTGACAGGACGCTCTCATTAACAGCAGGTGTGTGTGAAATGAGTCGAGCAGGAAGACGCTAAGAGGATACAGCCTTAAACTAGTTTTACTTTGACATATTCGTTTATCGGTCCAGTGTCATTGTTTTGAACTTTATTTTCGTAAAGGCCTCTTTATTTCCGGGAACTGTTTTTTTTTCCTTTTCTTTTTGGCGCGACAATCAGATAAAACCGTTCAGCCGCATCCAGCAGCTCTTCACGCATCCTGCAGATCTATGGACACCCGCAGCATCCGGATCCTCAGACAGTGAGTACAAGACACTCTCATGGAGACAATTCCAAAACTTTTTCCATGACTTTTTAAGGAACCAAGAAAAAATTGAAAATTCAACAATAATTTGTTTTTAGGGTTTCCACTATAAATGGTGTAATTTTGGCTATTTTTAGCTTGAGGGTATTTCTTCAAATTTGGCACAAACCCTTGCGTGGACTCAAGGATGACCTGATTAGAATCTGGTGGAAGTTTAAAAGTCAAGGTCATGCTGACCTCATAAAACATGTTTTTGGCCATAACTCAAAAATTCATGCAATCAAATGTCACACAAATGTCTCACAGGATGTGATGATGAAGTTCTGACAGTTTATATCCAAGAGGTCAAAGGTCAATTGTGACATTCCAATGTTCTGCAAAAAACACTTTTCAGGCTGTTAGAAACAGAAGGGGAGATATTTGGTCAGATATTGACTTGGTGACACTAATCTTGGGTTCCCACCTTGAAACTGTGCTGAATGTTTAGATCTTCTGTGCTGTCGGAGGGAAAATGTATGTGAAGTATCCATGAATATGAATATTAAGTGTAAGTGTAAATTGACAGGTGTGCTGAGGCATGCAATCATGGCATTATATTTACTGTAGTTTATACTTGCACCTTTTATTGATATTTTATATTTACTCACTTTCCTACTTTGTGCTGCAGCTGCTGCACAACAGCAACTTCCCTCGGGATAAATAAAGTCTCATTTTAAAAACTCATTTTGGTTTTATGGCTGCGTACAGCTGCTGTTTTAATGAGAATTGCTTTGTGAACTGAAGCTGTGAGAAATGGACTGAGCTGTGCATTGTTGTAAAATTCACACCAATCCTTCTAATTCTTAGCAATAACTTTATTAACTCAAGTGCCACCATCATATTTTCAGTCACATGTGTCAGCATGAATATATGATTGTACAGAAAAATTTCTCACTTTCAGATCAGAGGGGAACTTTGGCAGCTGGTTTGTTTCTCAGAGCAGACCATATGATGACCTCCCTGTGTTACACAGACTGTGGATTTGGAATTGCAGACTTGTGTAGCATAAAGAACGACCAGGTTGTTGGTTGATGCATTTAAATGTAAACATTGATACAAAAGAAGAAAAGATGTGAGTGTGGCAGTGGAGCTGTTTAGGCTGAGGTCAGGGGTCACGTTGGTATGCGGTCTCGGAGGTACTCCAACACTGCATCCGTTCCTTTGGCCACGATGGCTGCTCTGGGTGTGCGGAAAGGATTCCCCTCCAGACTGAGACACCTGAGGAACAATACGGATTTTACAATTACTGACTTTTTAAAATCCATTTTTTCTGATTTTTTAAAACACAAAATAAACAGATAACTTCCTGGATTAAAAACAAAACATATTGAGTCCTAACCGAAATAACATGCAAATGGCATTGTGCTTTGAGTAGTGACTCACAGCTGAACTTAAAAAACGTCCAATTTAAGAACTAAATATCACAGTTTGAGGAAACGTGAATTAACGCTTCATTTTCCCTGTCATTCACATCTCGTGATCGTAACAATATGACCCTTGCAGTCATAGATATACTTGGTATCCTGTATCTTGCGTACATTTGGTATGTTAGTCATGCATGTCCTCAGAAATTAATGCTTTGCGTCCACAAGATGCATCAACGTCAGCAGCGACAACAATGGTGGAAGGTTTTAAAGACAAGCTAGAAGACCAAGTCCAAAATTACCCGCATGAGTGTGATGTATTCTTGCCGCTGCACATTGGCAAACATTTTTGGCGAAATAACCGGTGACACATCAGTACTATTTTAGACATGGAAGCCTGTATAAATAAATGACTGACTAAATAAATGGAAATAACGTCTGTGCACTGTGGAAAATGTTTATCATAAAATAATTTCAGAAGTTCTGTCAGTTAGAGCTCTCTGGTGTGCGCTCCTGTGGAATCCTCCAGTAACATGTTGTGCTTCAGCAAGTATGTTATTAATTCTGTTTTCTACTTGAACTTTTGGTTAAAATGCAAGTGTACTCCAGTCTAACACACGATGAGACATTGTACAGGACAGCGTGTGGACTATTCTCCGTACCTGAGGCTGGTACACAGGCCCAGTTCAGGGGGGACATTCAGCAGGTCGTTGTTTGACAGATCCAGTGTTGACAGATTAACCATCTTGATCAGACAATGAGGGTCCACCTTGCCCACCTGGTTGTTACCAAGCAACACCGTCTCCAAGGAAATGATCTGATAGAGGACTTCGGGGAAGGAGTTGAACCTGCGATCAGTACAAAGAGTCTGAGTGGACAAACTGTAGGAGACATCGCCGCTGACTGATTTCAATAATAACACATAGATATAAATGATCTAGATGTCCAATAGATCTATTACTGTAGCAGCAGATCTTTATAGACTTTATGGCACTGTTAATATGCTTTGTGTCTCTTCCTCATCTCTCTCTCATGTCGAGAGTGAAGGAAGCAATGTTGGCCACATCACGTGACAGTGGGGCTCACATAACCTCCATGTGACGTCAGCCGTGAAACTAAACTTATTACTATGATCCCTCTGAGGTCACACTTCAGCTCAGTGTTTGACACGGTGCTCTTAAACAGTCTTACAGGATTAAAGGGGCCGTTTACCTCTTAATGCTTAAGCTCACACAGATTTGTTTGGTACAATTTTGTACGATTCTACATATATTCAAATATGGTATCAAAAACTGTCATAAAAAGGGTTTGCTTATCCCTCTGAGTGAATGCTGACACACACACACACACACACACACACACACACACACGCACAATCAGTACCTGTTGTAATTGAGGATAATAGAGCGTAGTTTAGTTAAGTTCTTCATTTCTGATGGTAAATCACTCAGTTGGTTATTCCTGAAAGAAAAAAAGGCAGGACATAAATACAACATTAACCCGTAACTGGTGGTTGTATATGAAAATCTTTCACACAGCTGACTTCATCTGTCTGATGAAGTCATGACTTTTTGAATTTAAGCAGGACAGGACCACTACAGATGGAGCTGCAGTGCTTGCACCATATTCAGAGCAGTGACACTGCCAGACATCAGTGGTGACGGTTTCTCTCTGTGGCTAAATTAATGATAATTGTGACATTCACGTCATTTCTCCTTTCGACTTGTCTAATTAGCTCTATAAATCTTCTTTATGAGGATGTCCAATCCGTGTTGACGGTAAATGTAGTCAAGTGAAGCAATAAACTCTTCAGTGTGTGCTTTCTTCACTGAGAGCGCTGAATTTGCAGATGCAAAAACTGTTGTTCTTCCTGCATCCAGTGCTGTCACATGACGTGACAGTGATGTAGTTGGAAGAAAAGAGAACTATATGTTTGATTTCGGCTCTGGGTAGCCACCAGGCATGCTCTATATGATGCTGTTTCTATGGCATCCCAAAATATGTGCAGAGGATGTTATGGACGAGGACACATTTTACAGTATTTTTTCTATTGACTCGGATATTCAATCGATTTTATTCTAGCCATGGTTCCCACATCTTAAGGAAAGTTAGATTTAAGACTTAAATTTTTTTAAAGAGCCTCTATCGGAACTCTGAATACAGTTATCATTAAATCAATATTTCTGATGAACGCTAGTACAGCGCCATCATACGTTATTAAGTTCTATGGAGCAGTCTTCACATGGAAATACACTGTAAATGTGTGTGTGTTGGATTGTGTGTGTGTTTGTGTACCTGAGGTCGATGTGCATCAGCTGCAGGAACTTACAGACATCAGAACAGGAAGTCAGTCTGTTGAAACTCAGATTGATATCTGAGATCGAGGAGAGGAACTCCGCCAGCCTGCAGCACACAGAGCATGCACATGTGGTTAGCCATCTGTCTTCAAGACATTCTTTGACCTCCGTCACATAGTGATGATGTCAGGGCCACCCTACTCTGTGTGTGTGTGTGTGTGTATGTGTGTATGTGTGTACCTGGGGGGTGTGGAGGTCAGCTGGTTCTTGCTGAAGTTAACAGTGGTGACATTTTGATCTGCTGCAGCATCAAACAGCTCATCTGGAATCTCACCTGCCTGCTTCTCACTGAACACAAACACACACTCTCATTACTCTGAAATGTACTCGTTTTTAATTTTCATGTTGATCAGTCATCATGCAACAACACAACATTCTCAGATAGATAGGAAACTAACACGCAGATTTTTATTTGAGGTTCAAGCCGAAAGTGAGCAGACCTGAAATGTCGCAAAAACTTTGCACAAAGCACAGGTGGAAGCTCAGAGTTGAAGCAGGACGGCCTTCTGGACACAAGTATCTGATAGCAATACCACTGGACAATATTTGGAATAACTCTTTATTGAAAACTTATGAATGAAATTAAAGAAAAAAGTGGACAAAGTCCACCAGAGACACTGTTCCTCCTTGACCTCCAGTACTTTAGAACATTTCTCTTTACTGATAAGTAGGTGAACATAGCAGCTGTGAAAAGTGTGTCAAAGTGCATAACTGACAACTGTGAATGTGCATGGTCTCTCATGGTTCAACACACGAGAGTGTCACTCACCTGTACTCCAATAATTTGAGTGTTTTAATGTTGTGTACATTGACCCTGGCCTGGCTGGGTAACGTCATAGCCGTCGTTCCTTCATCTGCTTTCTCTGGTTCCTCTGTCCCACACACACACAGAAATTTGAGGGTTCAAATATAAGCTCTTTATTCTCTATTTCATAAAACTACTATTTATAGTCCTCAGAACCAATTTTCAATATTTGCTTAGTAGAAAAGGTGTAATAAATCTTTAAGGTTTCTGTTCAGGTGAATTTGGTTTCACTCTGTAACAAATGTTGGGTGTTGAAAACAGTTTCAAATCAGAACAGGAAGTGAACTGCACCTTTAATTCTTCCTCTTAAATATTTCAGAAGCTCGTTGGTTCCTTTCTGTGATGAGGACGACAGAAGACGAGTAAGAAGTTAGAAATGGTTCAAATATTAAAAATGAATAAATATCAACATTACCAGCTCATACATATCATAAAGAAGCATCTTAAAACTCATCACCTGTGACAGCTGGAGTGAGCTCTTATCTCACTGACGTGTATGGCTGCAGTTATTGGGATTCACACAAAACTACATGGACACTGTGCTACGTTCTTAGCTTTGGGCAGATTTTTTTACCAGCCATTTGAATACTTCCACAATCTATTTTGTTTCATATTTGTACTTCATTTAGATACTTTTGTTAAGATTTTTTGTTTTTAAATCAATCTAACATCAACATCCAGATATGATTTAGACACCTCTTTGCAAAACACTGTTTAGTCGTGTATTCTAGTTTATTACTGATATCAGACTGAATTACCACTGCGTCATATTCTGTATTACCGTGTGTGTGCTGTGTGCTGTGTGTGTGTGTGTGTGTGTGTGTGTCACATACAGTGAGCAGGTCTCTCCTGATTCCTCTCAGAGGGTTCCCCTCTAACAGTAACACCTTCAGATTTGGCAGCAGGCTGAGAGTTGCTGGAAGACTGACAGAGAAAAGTCGGTAACAGCTGTTAGTTGAACACATTCAACTGCAAGAGACTAGTAGTTAAATTGGTCACTGACTAGATAATTGTGCAAAAAGAGTCAACTGGTGTGCTGATGCTGGTGACCTACGTGGCGATGTCATTGTTGGTGAGGTCGAGGCGTGTGAGCGTGCTCAGTAAGGTGATCTGTTCAGGGAGGATTTTAATCTTGTTGTCTCGGAGCTCCAGGAGAGAGATGGCTGAGAGGCAGGCCAGCTTCTCCGTCTCCAACTGCTCAATCTGGTTGTTCCCCACATACAACTCCTGCATAAACGCGCGCACACACACACACACACACACACACACACACACACAAAAAAACAAACAAAAAAAAAAAAAAAAAACAGACTTCATTATAACAACATAAATGAGTCCAGGAGCAGAATGTTTCAGAAATGCACAAAAAGCTCAGTCAGCATTTATACACACCACAAATGAGCCTTACACCTGGGGAAACTCTCATGTTGCCATGGTTACCTTGAGGGCAGGTGCAGGGAGTTTGGGTAGGAGGCGGAGCTTGTTGTGTCGGAGGTAGAGCTGCTCCAGAGCGGTCATCTCTGATATGCTGGCAGGAATGTCAGTCAGCTGGTTGTTGCTGCAGTCCAACAGCTTAACATCTGTCCAGTCAAGTCAGAACTGAGTGAGACGGACGCTCTGACGGGACGGTCAGTCAATGTTTCAGCGCCTCAGTAAACTGTAAAGTCCATCATGTCACGCTCACTACTCTGCTGCTCACACTTTCTCTTTTTTAAACACAAAAACTGTTCTCACTCACTAAGTATTTTCAAACATATTTCCTTTCCATTGCTGTTACAATTGAAAACATGGATGTTTCACACACATCTTCCTCCCAGCAGCACAGGAGAGCTTAACAGTCAGTACAGTTTCAGTGTGGGAACCAAAGATTTATAACTTACAAGATTTAACCAAAGAGTGAGAATGCTGACCAATGGCTCGAAAAGTGTTTAGCAGAGAATTATGATGTCGCAGTGAAGTTGACTTTTAAACTTTTGGATATAAAATGTCATATCTTTGTCATTTTATTCTATTAGGCATTTGTTTTTGTCATGTATAGCAAATGAATTGAGTGATGGCCAAAAACAGGTTTAGTGAGGTCACTTTGAGCTTTGACCGTCAGCCACCAAATTCTAATCACTTCATTCTTGAGTTCAAGTGGATGTTTGTGCCAAATGTGAAGAAATGTCCTCCTGGGATATTACATTCACAAGAATGGGACAGACAGACAATACAAACACATAATACCTAGAAAGAAGTAGAGTAATACAGAAACAGAAATGTACTCCGTATAATATGGTACTTATTTTAAAATGAGAGCGACAGAGTGATGAGGATGCACTGACTACTGATGGAAAATAACGGAAATGGACATTATACTAATATTTTGAAGACAATGGGTAAACATGGAAGATTGTTAACAGCAGACAGTCTTGCTTGCAAATTAAAATATGAGCAAATCATACTTAAGTATGAAAGCATATCAAAATCAGATAAGGTAGAAATAACGATCTTTCTCTCACACAGTCTACGCCAGTTTCAGGCGTTCAGATTTTCAGAAAAGTGACCATGCAAAGAAGCAGAAAAGCTGACACACAGTAACGACGCTTACTTGAGAGCTGGGCCAGACAGTCAGGCAGACAGCTGAGCTGATTGTGAGACAGGTTCAGCGTCTGCAGACAGGCGAGACGTCCCAGGCTGGAGGGCAGACCCTTCAGATGGTTACTGGACAGGTCCTTAAATCCGCCACAACAGATAGGACACCTCTGTTAGCTAATCACACAACACAACAGAGACTGAGTGTCATACACTACACACAGTGTGTGTTAGTTACCAGCTGGGTCAGGTTCTCCAGTTGTCCCAGTTCTTCCGGCAGGATCTCCAGCAGGTTTTTCTGGAGTGTGAGACTACAGAGGTTCTTCAGAGCACACACCTCCACTGGCAGTGATCTCAGCTGGTTATGACTGGAAACACAGGAGAATAAACACACATCAGACTGTCGCCCCAACGCTGCTGCCAGAGATTTAGACCAGTTAGGGCTGCTGTTATGTGCAGGTGTGTGTGTGTGTGTGTGTGTGTGTGTGTACGTGTGTACCTGAGACGCAGTTGCTGGAGCTCCTGCAGTTCTCCCAAAGTGTTTGGTAAACTGCTCAGCTGGTTGTCGTGGAGCTGTCAGGGCAGCATGAACATTTAAGTTTCACAGCTAGAATTCAAACAATAACTGCTACTGATGTCTTATAGGAAATACATCAGCAGATAATACCGTAGATGCTGTGTATTCACTCAGTGTGTTAGTCACTCAGTACATGGCATGTTCTTGAGTTAAAAAGTCGATGAGTTAGGCTGGGACTACTTTACAGGAGCTCTGAGTCATTTTATCCCTCTTCACCCTGGACCCAACTTGGGAACTGAACAGCAGTTCCCTCAACAAAAGAGCGTAGTAGAGGATGTACATTCTGCCACAAATGAGAAATTTCAGCCTGCCTAAGATGCTGTTGGTGCACTTCCACACAGCCGTCCCATAGACCTTCCTCACCTCCCCCATCACCATCTGGTTCACTACTGCCACTGCCAAGGACAAGGACAGACTGCAGCAGAGAAGGTGATTGGCTACAATTTGCCGTCCCACCAGGACCTGATGCCTACAGGACCCTGGGGCAGCCAGATAAGATTGTGGCTGACCCCTCTCCTCTTGAACACAAATCATTTTCATTAACTATACATCTCTTTAAGTATTTTGAAAACAGAAATAGTCACTTATTTTTCATTCCCATAATTGCCATTTTTTCATTTACATTTCTTGACTTTTGCAGTGCCTGCGTTTATCTTTTATTTTCTCTTACTATTTTTATATTATGCACCATGACACCAAGGCAAATTCTTTCATGTGAAAACCCACTTGGTCATCAACCTGATTCTGATTTTTGATTGTTATTTTAGATCTGCTCAATAAAATGGGACTCCATTTTTACAACATTTCAGATTTGTTTCGTTTTTTTCAGTTTAGTTCTTATGTGGTTAGTTAATTCAGTTAGTTTTCTTCTAATAGAAGCTGTGGAAACTTCATAGAAACCTTTAGTCAGGCTTTTCAGAAGACATAAAAACAACGAGCATACTGGGAACCAGTGACTGGTGGGAGACGACGATGTGTATAACTTGGTGGAAGAGTCAGGCTTCTTACTGACCGAGCTGATGCTACTTACATCCAGTGTAGTTAGAGCAGGCAGCAGTCTGATGTCATCAGACAGTTTTGTGAGCTGATTGGAGGAGAGCAGCAGTTTGGTGAGGTCAGTCTGTTCCCACCAGCGATCTGACGCTCCGAAGGACACATTCTGCTGCGCTTCCTCTGGTGTGTCAATATTCAGACGATACACGTCCTGAGGGACTGAGGAAAGTGTTAATATGGTTATTACACACACGCACACACACACACACACACACACCATGTTAAGCTTGTTAAAGAGAAAGAAATCTGTTTTTTAGCATCATTTTTATTCTTTTCATCTCTTCTGCCACTTTGGCTTGAGCGGTTTCTAAAATATTAGTTATTAAGAAATCCAGGCAGTATGATTTTCAGTGCCATCGAAAATACAGACGCTCCTCTTTCTTTAAAACTAATACAGCAATGCTGTGTTGAGGTGATGTAGTGCACAGCATGCACCACTAGAGGTCAGTCTGTAAAGGTGGAATGGGCAGCTGAGCTGAGAAAGAGGGCCACTGCCAGTGGTGGGGATAACATTACAGGACTAGTAAAAAAGGAAAAAAAAAAACCTTTGCCCCTCTTTCAGTGTATTGCCTCATATGATGTAACTTTATTTTGAGATTACTTCTTCCGTGTACAAAAGCATTTTTTATTAGCCATGTGATTTGTCATGTGTGATTTGATGTGGCTGGAAGAAACCTGTCCCTAAGAACACACTCTAATGTAGACTTGAACATAACTTTAAATATTGACTTATATTCAAATTCATTCATAGTTTAGATTGGTCAAAAACTTTAAATAATTTGTCAAAAACAACAAAATTACCTGCAATATTTTGAAATGTAAACACTGGCCTACTAATGTGAACTAAAGTCTCTTTCTCTTTGTATTTCACACCAAACATTACATACACATATTTTAGCACCATTTGAACCTACACTTGGCGTTTGTCCCTTTATTTTATTGTCAGTGACACTGTAACTTAATAATTAACGGCTAATTAGTGAGAGTTACCGTCCGTTAGTCCTCGGCCGGACAGGTTGAGCTGGCCGCTCTTCCTCGCTGCCTTCAGCAGACCGTAAGGGACCGCCGGCTCCGTCTTCTCCGTCCTGAAGCCCGCCAGAGAGTCCATCTGATCCGCTCGCTTGAATCGAGACATATTTAGTGAAGTGAGTTCAGCGGAGCACTAAATGTTTACCTCTACACACCCAAACTGTCTTCCGCCCGCCAGCAGCAACAACAACAAGGCTTCCGTGCAGGATCCTTCAGAATAAAAGCACTATCCTTTCAATTGGAACAGATGTGCCATAAAACTGCCAAAAAATATGCCCCACTGGCAAATTTCATACCTTCTCTTCACACCACTTTTTTTTTTCAATTTAAGGAAAACCACATAGCCACTTGAAACTAGTCAAATGCCTACATTAATGATTGTAGATTTAAAGAAAAGTCACTCTCATTTTATTCTGAAGGGCATTTGAGCATCGCTGATGGGAAACCCGGAGTTGGTTCAAATATTCTTCGACAGCGTCATTTTACATTTATAGGGTACTATATATATTTGTAGGATCAACATTACATACGTCCTATCAACTTTGCAAAAATTGCACACAATGGTAAGGTTAAAAATAACAGCAGTTGCCCCCCTTATAACCCCCCAGGGGCGTAGCCAGATGTAAAATTCGGGGCTCAGCCCGAATCAGAGGGGACCCAGAGGCATAGCCTACTCTCTGTAGTGTTATAGGCATTAACTTTCAAGTCATTTTAGATGGGCCTATTAGAATGCCTAAAAATCTGTTTATTATTTTGGAAAATACTGATAATTTCAGAGGGGGGAAAATCCTATAGAGCCTATATCCTAATTTGTATCTATTCTAATCGTTCTTCAGCTGTCTTCATCATTCTTACACCATAACAGAACAAATGTTAAGGATGATTAATGTAACTTCTGCCACCTGAAAAGGGGTAAGTGTCTGATGTTACTATTTTTAGTTGAAGAAATTTGGCATAAATAGCATTTCTAATCTTCAAACCTGTTTTTGTTATGCTGGAGTAGAGTTCACAGAATGAGTCTTCAGCTGAAAAATCTGGAACACCACAAATCAAAGATCCATTACAATGCAAAGTAAATGTGATCTTCAGTGCTTTGAATTGAATATTAGGCCAATGGATGAACATTTTCTAAGTTATATTAGATTTCTACAGGGAATAAACAACATAAGCATATCCTATTATCTCAGTGACAACACTGAAATTATTTTAGAAACTTAAAAGATTCTAGGCTTTTGGGAAAACAAAAGACCCCAGATGCAACATCGGGTCTTCAGGTGCCCACTTAGCCAAGTGTCTCACCTGACCTTGCCCAGTACTTTTTACCATTGTACTGGAAGTAAGTAATTTTTGAGGTAGTTCTAAATGAACAAGTAGTTACATAACCGAGTTATTCAGGATCCATTCATTGTAAAAGTGATAAACATGTTCATTAGGAAGTAATTAATTCATAATGATTAACAGAGTATCTGGCCTTGACATTACATACTGTAGACTGTTAGCCTGTTGTTCTCCAGTTCAATCATCATCCTGTTGTTCCTGATTTGTTTCTCACTCATTCATTGACAATACACAAAAATGTGGTGAGCTTCATCGTATTGTGTATTGTGTGCTTATACCATGAGAGATTGAGCAACTGCCTTTAATTACATAATTACTACTTATGTAATCTTGAAGGCTAGTCTCGTACAGCAGCTTCAGGTTAAAATCTAGTTTGGAGGCCTTTATTATTGGATTTTATATGGCAGAATTTCTGTATCACATGTAATAATGGAAATAATAGTATGCATTACCTGGCTTATATAGTCCTTGATACTGACATGTGGTCTGATAAAATGGTTCTGAATTCAGGAGAACTTCTGTGTGTGAATTAACACGTCCCTGGATGTTTGAACATAGTGTTTATGGAAATTTAATCACTTCAGATTCTTGCAGAAATTAGTCAATGTGTCACCTCCTGTATTCCTCATGTTATGTAGCATGTACATAGACTGGTTGATGAGTAACACAGCAGATAACACACACACACCTGTTGATTGCAGATTATAACGACCTCTCTCCGGACTGTGTACTTCGACCACCATTAGCGTGAGGTGTGTGTGTGTGTGTTTCTCAGTTGAGCAGAAGGTCCAGTCCTGGCCTGTTGAGTGGATGCGTTCTGTTATATTCAGGATGAATCTGTCTTTTCTTGTGTTGTGTGTGCTGCTGTCTGCCTGCAGCTGCTCAGCTAAAGGTACAACCTTTATATTCTGTTTCATCTCTCCAAATATGTGTGTGTATATATATATATAGGGAGGTTTTGTTTTTGTATGTACGTTTGCTTCAAATTCAGGTAAGAAACTCTGATGGCAGCCGGATGTGTGTTGCTTATGTCGTTAAAGTTCTACTGTGTAGGATTTTGGGGGATATATTAAGTTTTCTTTGGTGTATAATCACCTGAAAAATTTGTGTTTTGTGTTTCTTCAGAACAAGCCTTATATGACTTTTTTACATTAGTTTCTTTTCCTACTCTTGTAAATAACAATAGACCTTTTTTCTCTTGAAACTTTACTCAAAATCTCATCTTATTCTAAAGACTGAGATTCAGTCCGGTCATGTTGAGACTAATGTTTGTCCTTAACATGGTTCAACGAAGAAAAGAAATACTTCCATCATAGGTATGACACCGCAGTTGTTATTTGTTGTCATAGAAAATGTGCATTATCAGCTCCCTCTTAAATAGTTTTGTGTGTGTGTGTGTGTGTGTGTGTGTATGTGTGTGTGTGTGGGTGGGTGGGTTCAGGTGTGCGGACTGGCATGCGAGTAGCAGCAGGATCTCAGTCGGTGACTCTTCAGCCGTGGTTGGTGGGTCTGACAGCTGTAGTTGGTTTCCTCTTCATCGTCTTCACCATCCTGATCATTCGCAGAATCTTCAGGAAGAACAGGTCAGCTACACACACACACAACATACGACACTACTACAACTCTGCTGCACTTGGTTCACACTTTTTGTTTGAGGTATTAATTATAAGAAATATTAACATGATGTGAGCCGAGTTTCTCTCTGTGGCCCTGAATGTCATATGTGCAGCAGACACAGAATAATGGACTCTTACACCTGCTCCATTCTAGTTGTGTGTCATGCAGTATGAATTACTATTACTCTGATAAGTAGGGGTCAACTGATATTATTTTTTAGGGTTGACATGGATTATTAGTAGTTAACTAGACTGATAACCAATATTTGAAACTGACATGCATTTACAATAAAAATAAAAATCTTTCTGTCAATATTTAGAATTTGGAATATAACAAACTCCAACACAAAACTTTGTTTAAATGCCCTAATCATAAAGGAAACTTTCTACATCATATACAGCAAGTTCCCAGCAACTATTTTTGTAAAGTCAAGTAAAAATTTAATTAAAAAAATAAATAAATAAAAATAGCTCCCTGTGGTTTTTACAAAGTGAAACTTCCTCCCATGCTTACACTTTCTTTGCACTTTTGAATTAATTAATTTTATTGCGATCGTTAAAATAAAACACCGATACAGATAATCGACAACATGCCAAATATCGGCTCATGCAATAATCTGTCGACCCCCACTGATAAGTGCAGGTAAAAAATGTAAAAATTAACTAACTTGTGTGGTTGTTGTTGTTTTCTTGTGTTGCAGGGAGGATGAAGAGGAGTGGGGTTATGACAACAAGGCTCTAGAGACAGATGAAGGTGATACTAAACAGACCAGTCTGTAACCAGCTGAGGAGAACCACTGCCATCACATCCAAGTCACCTGCTCAAAGGGTGCTCTTCCCATCGAAGAATGCTGCTTTGAATTCACTTTCGTCAGTTTTCTTGCACAAGACATGTAGAATAATTCAATTTTATGGAATGGTGAGCCATAGAACAATAAATAAATACAATAAATTCATTTTGAATATTACACAACCATGAAGTGCTGTAGTTCCATCTCACCACTAGAGGGGGCCATAACACAGAAGATATAATGACCAGAAACCTATGACTAACCAGATATGTCATATAGAAAGTAATTAAAGGAAAATCCTGAATAAATAAGTGAACAAACTAAATAAATGCAGCTGCTTCCATACACATCTATGGAAATAAATGATGCTGTTTATCCTATATGACATTGGAGGAATGCTTTAATGATGTGACCTTCATGGTCACCAGATCTCAACCCAGCTGAACACCTGTCCTCCATCACCACCATCACCAACACCAAACATTTGACAAGATGCGCTGAGGCTGTTCTGGAGGCTCAGGGTGGAAACTTATCTGTATGTCTGGTCCTTTCATGTGTCACTCATCTACTGACTGGCTAAGATTACTGCTCCTCCAGTTAAAGGACTGTGATACTTTGTTCATGTACCATGATACTATAAAGAGCTATTATTGTCACAGTGTTCACCTCAGCTGCGTGTGCTCCTTCCTCATGCTGCCTCTCTGTCCCTCCATCCAGCCTCATTCCCACTTCTCCATATTGTCATTTTCTACCCGTCCACCAGATTCTCTTGTCATCCCCCATCCTGCTGATAACCTCACCTGAGCTTCCCTTCCCATCTCCCTCTGCACCTCATTTCCTCATCAGCCGCTCACTGTACAGATGTTCCTCTGCCAGATGCCAAAGATGTCATGTGCTTCATGCATAACCAAAGACACACCGACCAATAAGGAAGAGACTCAAAATGACCACAAAAAGATGTACAGGAACTGCAAAGAAACCCAAAATTACCTTGAGGAGACACAAAATGACTACAAAGAGAATGACAAAGGGAAGTAAAACAACAAAAAAGAAGCAAAACTACCACAAGATATGTTTCTTGCTCCTATGTAAGAGTGGTGGTGGGGCCTTCTGCATATAAGTGCCCAGAGGCCCACTGTCTTACAATACATCCATATACTTTAGACTGTATATAAAGATTTCTTCTTCTTCTTCTTCTTCTTCTTCTTCTTCTTCTTCTTCTTCTTCTTCTTCTACTTTATTATTATTTATTTATTTTTCTTTGTATAAAGTCTGTGGGCTTTACACAGGGGCGCTGTATGTGGGAGAAAATGAATAACGATTTTTAGGAGCCCATAGAAATATAACAATATTAAGATTTATTTTTTTAATAGAAAATTATTAACCTATCACCATTAACCGGATATTTTACTTAGAATGCACTAACTAATACTCATGTTTTCTTTTTCTTTTTTTTTGTTTTGTTTTTGGCAACAAAAAAAGTAAACATTCAGAGAGTCTCTGTATTG
This sequence comes from Plectropomus leopardus, assembly GCF_008729295.1. Taxonomy (NCBI): domain Eukaryota; kingdom Metazoa; phylum Chordata; class Actinopteri; order Perciformes; family Serranidae; genus Plectropomus; species Plectropomus leopardus. The sequence goes on from NC_056465.1 coordinate 10,575,662, forward strand.
CCTCGTCCCCCCTGTATTTTCATGAAATGGTTCAGTCCTGTCTCTACACCTGGTGTAAACGGAACTCGCTAACAGGGCGGAGTGAGGGGTGTCAAGTAAGGCTTAACAGTCAGTCTCGAAAAGAAAAGTCTTGGTACCAAAAAACAGAGAAAGACAGAAGACAGAAAAGAAAGGAGGACAACATGTCACCCAGTTCTTCACAAAAAAAGGTGGGTCACCGTGAGTGGTGGAAATTAACCTGTTTAGTCCATAGTGAAATAAGCTACGTTTCCTCCTTTGACATTAGCTAATATGTTTACAGAAAACTGTGAGTGTTTACATTTTGCTTTGTTTTTAGCCGTCGTTTAATAAATACACATAAACTTTTAGCAGGTTATTCATTCTAAATCACTTGTCCCTGTCCTTACCTGGTAACAGGCCCAAGTACAGATGCAGCCCCCCCCCCCCCCCCCACCCCACCCCCCCCACCCACACACACACACACACACACACACACACACACACACACACACACACACACACACACACACACACACACACACACACACACACACACACACCCCGGAGAACCAGCCCGGCTCCAGGCTGAGGGAGGAGGTGAGCAGCACTCTGTCAAATGACATGTCGGTTAGTCACTGAAATTTGGGTTATGATATTATCATTAATGGTGGAGAAAGTGCTCAAATGCTTTACTTGATTAAAAGTAGAAATACCACAGTCTAAAAATACTTAATTACAAGAAAAAGTCCTGGATTCAAAATGTTACTTAGTTGATGAGCAAAATAATAATGATAATAAATAATAAATAATAATAACTAATTAATAATTTTATATAGCACTTTTAAAAACGGTTGTTTGCAAAGTGCTTTGACAAAAAAAAGCAAAGGCAGCAACTCAGGGAACAATAAAATAAACATAGACAAACACACCAAACAGAGAAAGGGCTAAAACAGTCAAACTAAGAGCAAGAACAAGAAGTGTATACAAAAGTCCAACAACAGTACACCGCTAACAGGAATGAAAGTGATAGGGCTGGCAGATCTCAAACAGCAGTTTTAAAACTGAATTAATCAATTTAAGAAAATGTACCTAAAGTATCAAAAGTTTTTTTTTTTTTTTTTTAAAGTACTCATTATGAAGAATGACTCCTTTCAGTGTATCATAATCATACAAATATTATTTAAATCATAACATGACCTCCTTTCAAAGGTAGAGTCATTTAAAGCCTTGAATGGGTCAGCTGGGTCCTGGAGGTGTGGTTCCAGTATTCGCATGGGATTCATGTGGCATATGGCAGTGGGGCCCAATGTAGTATTTCTTCACTAGGCCCAAAATCCTTGGTGACACCCTTTGAAAAAAAAGAGACGCTAAAATCATCCGAATTATCACATATTCTGTGCAAATTGTTTAAAACATGTTTTGAATTTGGCAAAATACCATCTATGTGGCTTCAATCTATCCAACACCACATTCTCAAAGAAAGGACCTGAGGGTGCCTTTGAATTACAGAGAGATGAATTTAATGAGCACAGTTTACAAAAGGGATACTCGACTCACTTTGCCCGGGGGCCACTTTTGCAAAATGACAGAAGAAAAGTTAATAAACAAACGTAAGTAATATTTGTCACTATACAGTAAATACTAAATAAATTGTTTTTATTCAGCCTTTTGACATTTACTGTCCTCACTCAAATTGACCAAGAGGTAAATTCAGTCGCAGCAGCCACCCTCAAGTCAGGTGTTTCAAGGATTTGAGGACAATTGGACTTTAGACCACATCTTTGTCAGGGGGTCTGGGGGATCCTCCACTTTTTTTGATAAACAAGCTCTATTTTGATGGGTTTTTTTCTGCACTCTGGGACCTTATTTACATTGGAAGTACACAACAATTTCCAAGTATAAATCAGTTTACTTTCACTGTGAATTAGAAAATGGTTGGCGGGCCACCCAGCATCCTATGACATCGCAGACTTGGCCCATAGGCTGTAAGATGAGTATCACTTGTCTGTAAGCTGTATTCTACCATACCTAATGAGAGGCTCAGAACAGCTCCTTATTGAAGAGCAAAATAGGTTCACAAGCCATAGACGTGTCGATTGTGACTTTGTACTGTTTGCAATATAAAATAAGCCAAAATATTCATGCTTTATTGACTTTAATCAGGCCTTTGTTATGATTAATTGCTTATAGATTTATTGGGGTAAATGGATAATTTTACAAGACTCTATAGGCTTTCTACAGGACTATGAGTAACACAAAGACTGGTTCCCTTCCTCATCATTGGTAAAACAGGGTGATTGATACCTTGTCCCCCACATTGTTTGCAATTTAGGTAAATGATTTGGACAAAGAAATTGTATGTGTAAACATATTCAGCCAGTAAAACTGATTCTGATTATATGAAAACCAATATTGTGTTAAACGCACATCATAAGAGTACGCTCATGATACCAGAGTTTGCTGACTAAATACATCAGTTCCGATTAAACTCTTAAAAAGCAGTTTTTATGCGACATGTGTGTATGATGGCTAAGAGTGTAGCCGCACTGGGTAAAGGTTGAGCATTGACCGAAAAAGCACAGCAGATTCAGAAGCCACAGAGAGGAGAGAGGGCTGTTCTGCTCTGTCATTCAGTAAGTGTGAGGTCTGTTCAGGGGTTTGGGTAATATGGAGAGTGTGTGTGTGTGTGTGTATTCTGTCCTGTAATTTTCTCTCTTTATGTCCTGTTGTTCTTCTGGACCAACACTGTGATTGGCTCAGGGCTGCTGTGTTTAAGCCTGATTGGCTGGATGTTTACACCTCTGAGGGAGGTTAATTGCTCATTAACTGGGGGGGCGGGAGCTGGGAGTTGATTGATTGGACTACTAATTACAAGATTGTGTTTTAGTTTACGTGCATGTGTGTGGTGGGAGGTGGGCTGGTTCACATCACTTAACCCTTAAGCTAAAGTTTCAGTCCTGCAGCAGTAAACGGGACGTAAAAATCCTCCGAAAAAAGAACAATGAGCAGCAACGCCACCATAAATAATGATGCCAGTTAAAGGCGAGCCTAAAACAGCAGTGTGACATTTGTTGAAGAGTCCTGACCTTCTCCAAAGTGGGCTGTGGTTGGTCTGATCCAGAGACCTCAAGCCGTCAGCTGTAAGGCTCTAGCTCTGTGGGCTGACATAGACACTAACCTGACCACACTGTTACCACACCCTGAAAAACCAGTGGTCCTCTACACAAGGGTTCTCAGCTGAGGGTGAAGACACTGAGTTGAGCTGGTTTACAAAGAAGTGTTATGTTCCTGCTGGAATAGATCAAAGGCCCAATTTCAGTGCTTGTGGATCTATTGAAAAGATAACATAATAGGTGGGTTTCCATTACAGATTTACAAATAGAGTGATATTTTCGAAATGGCGTGATGACTGGGTTTCCATGCATTGATGTTGTGTGACTTTTCTCATGATAACATTCCAAGAAGCATGGCAATCGATGTTCAAAACATTAGCAGGTTTATTTCTATTGCAGTCACTGCACTCGCCGTCATTATTTCCAATCAAAGACGACGTAGGAGTGTTATGTGAGCAATAATGGAAAGCTGGGAGGTGACAGTGCAGGAATTGTGGATTCAAAATGTCCAGATGATCTGCTCATCTTTTGAAGAGTTATGCAATGCAATAACACCTCTTAAAGCGTCTACTGCATCATAAGGGAGCCAGTTCCTACTGACAAACCATAACCATAGCATCATGTGACCTATAAAAGCAAAAAAAAATTCCATTGCAGTTTTCCAAAATAAGGCTTTTTTTGAATCACCACCTCATACAAGTGTAAAAAAAATGTTTTTGCGATAAATGGAAGTGTTTTTGAAATTAACTTGTTTACAATAGAAGTATTTTACATTTGCAATTTCAATTTGCGCAGTTAGAGGGTTTATGGAAACTTGCCTAGCATCTTCCAAATCTGCTACAATTTACTGTCACGAAAAATATGGCCAAGATATACTTGTTGTCTTTGTTTGTTTGATTGATTAGGTTTAGGCAGTAAGATTGGTTAGGGTAAGAGGTCCAGGGTAAGCCAGTCAGAGGCAGAGTTAAGCAGAGTAAGGTGGGCCACACAAATTTGCATCTCGTGTGAAACCAAAAGTCAGTATTGACTTATTGTGACTGACGTATAAGTTTATCTCGTCAACGTTGCGAGTTGCGTCATGTCATGTCACACCACATCATCTCACATCATCACAACTTATTTTAAGTTTTTTCTTAACTTAACCACTTAGTTTTGGTGCCTAAACCTTACAAAACTGATGTGAAACCTAAAACAACAGCTCCCAATGACAATTGAGGGGCTGATAACAGCCCTCTGAACCTAGAGGCAGTGTAGCATGCCCCTACTAACCCATATGAGCCTGATTACCCCTGATTGCGTCCGTTTAATATGCTAACATTTTGGGCACTGTGCTTTCTTTTTAAGTATGAGCTGAAAAGATGGATAGTAATCTCATGTCTGTGTGTGAAGTTAGCATAATTACTGGAAACGGGGAAACTGAATATGCCTCCAGAAAAGACTAGTATGTGGACTTCAGTTTTCAAAAGTTTTCTCAAGTTTGATCTGGAAGGCAGAAATTTGAATTCTATCAAGTTTTAACTCTCTGTGGTTCCTTGCCGTAGCTGTCAGATCAGTCCAGCATCATTCTTTTCAGCCATCATATAAAACGTGCTTAGACTGAGTCTTTTCAGTGTAGTTTGTCTTTGGCTCTAAACATCTACAGAGGTTTATTACATTTTTAAATCAGAGTATAGAAGTTTATGTTACGCCCCTCCTAACATATAAGAGGCTGATAACCACTGATAATGACCATTCAATGTGATAATATTCTAAGCAGGTGTCAATGGTCTTTTATGCCTTCTTGTATTTTTTCAGCTGATAAAAGGGAGATCTAAATTTGAGTGTGTTCCTGGCTGTGTATTACTGGAAGAGCTCTGCTCATTTAGGAAATCTCATGCTTCCTTGAAGGGTTCTCAACGGCACCCTAAAGGGTTCTTCTATAGGCCCTAAGGCACAGAATTATATGGGGTCTCCTGTTGAACTCTTTTGGTTTTGAGGGTGTGAGGAAGATGGAAAGAGGGAGAGAGAGCGCGAGTGAGAGAAAAACAGAAAAAGGTCAATGCCATTATTTTAAAATGGGCACTGAGTCACGGACAGACAGACAGACCATCTCATAATAAAAACGGGTTTGACCTTACTTGTGTTTTAACCATATATGATAAAACTCGTATACCGGCCATAAGAGTCCCCATGTGAAGCATTTGATGTGTGTGTGTGTGTGTGTGTGTGTTTGTGTGTGTGTGAGTGTGTGTCCCTGTCCCTGTCCCTGTGTGTGTCCAGTACTTCCTAATCCGCCTCTTCGCAGTGACGGCCCACTCAGAGGAATCAAGCGAGGGGGTGGCTGGCTGGTTTGGTTGGTTGGTGTCTGGTGCTTTTTTCCACTCTGAAGTCCCTCTAAGATAGAGGGACTGGAACTTGATTGGACTTTTTAAACTGGGAGTCCCTGTGTGAAGACGCTGTTGGACAGGTGCTGAGAGACGCTGGAGAATCAACACTGGGATCTATTCAGGACTCGCAGAGACTGTGGCACAGAGTGAGGGTGATCAGAGGAGGCCTGACAAAATCTGTGTCTTGTGGATTTTTGCTTGAATTGAAATAATTCAGATGACTTATTTTATCTGCTGTGTGAAGCTTTTACAACTTCTGTGGTGTGCAGGGGATTTACTGGAGGCTGTGGGGGACATGAGGACCACAGCTTAGGTTTATGAAGACAGAACTGCTAGAGGTTGAACACATGGTGGACTGGGACCTTTGTGAAAGTATCTACCTGGTAGTGTTTTGACTCAGAGGGAGTCCAGCAGGACTGAGAGGAGAAACGGAGCTGGATCAGGCTACAGATGGCTCAGTAGTTCAAAGGTATGTTTTAGGTTGTGTAGGCTCAGTGGTTAAATCTTCTCTGAGTGAATAACTTGTTGAAATTTGTGTGACTGGACTTAATGTGTCCAACCAGGAGCACAGACTGTCTGATCTCAGATGCATCTTAAAATTCTCACTTAAAATACATATTCTATGTAAATCTCTTTTATCCAACTGGAAGTTAAATGAAGGAGACCTTAATTTTATTGACACTGGAAACAAAAGGCACGTCCGAAAAAGTTCTCTCTGTCTAAGGAATCAGAGTAAACTACAACTGCGATCTACAGGGACCAGGATCTACAGGGTCTGGGACTGAACTTATAGAGAAACCGATTCTAACCAACAAACTAAAAAAAGGCTGAGAAATACTGAGGAAAGCACAACACCGTACTGCTCGGCTCTTGGATTTACCACAAATCCTGTGTTCATTTGACACTTCGACGGCTCCCCTCTGTTGTCATGGCGATGTCAGCTACACCAGGAGGCTGCGGTGAGGCGGACAGCTCGGTGAAGTGGCAACTGTGTTATGATGTCACTGCCAAGACATGGTGGATGGTGAGTTTGATTTCCAACTCTTGACTTCTTTAGGGGTCTTTTTTCTTTGTTTTTTTGCAAAAACTGATCATAAGCGATTTTTTTTTTTCATTTTTGAAGATTTGTCTTTAGAGCATAAACATTTTAAAGGTTTAGCCCCCCTAACAAGAACACTGACACCTTTGACTGCAGTTTTTTTTTTTACTTCATTTTTGGATTTTAACAGTGAATGAAACATTTTCTCTTACTAAATGTCACACTAAGAATCAACAGCAGCTCTGTGTCTGTCGTGCGGTTGAGTCACGCTGGCTCTCACTGCCACTGAGATGTGTAAGATTGCTTTATTTGCACCCCTTCGACACCTGGATTGTTTGTATAGTCGCCAGAGTTATTACAGCTTTGTTTTTCTGTCTGAAGCTCTGGCAGTCTTTGCCGTCAGAAATAATGACACTGTACTCACCGAGCTGAATGCTGAGTGAACACTGGTTAGCTATTTGGAAGAGAAATGGCAATTAACTCTTGCTTAAACTTACTTTACTTACTGTAATTGTGCACATATTTTCCCGGGGCAGTGAGGGATTATTAGCGGTATTTTAAGTGACCTCTAATTAAGTGGTTTAGACAGTCAACTGTTGGCTTGCGTATACTCTTTGCTCATCTTTCTTGCCCTGTTTAGCCTGTTTTTAAGAAATCACATGCAATTAAACCAATGAGCCAAGCTACAAAAATGAAGCTGTAGTTTGAATTAAGTAAAAGTTTGTTAATTACTTGCCATTTACTGTTCTGTCTGTGCCCCTCTGCCCTCTGGTGCGCAGGTGACACTAAAGGCTATACTAAAAAAAAAATAAATAAATAAAAAATCTTGGATTTACTTAATCCAGTAATGTTAACAATTTCCACCATGCTGAGTGTTGTGTTAAAAATAATATAGTGACACCATTAAAATGGCAACAACTGACTTATGTGAAACCAACATAACTTTGATTTGATAAACTGTGTTGATTAATGCCAACATAAAGACATTTCAGTGTACTGACTTAACTGCCTTTATGTAACTTAACAGTTGGACCTCCATTACTCAACCATATTTGGTGAGTAAAACTACACTATATATTGTAGATCCAACTTAACTTATTTAAATAAGAATGGCACACAATGGAAGTTGTTTTACTTAACTGGTTTTCATTGTTATAATGATAGTAATTGTACATGGAAAAAAGAGAATTGTTAACCAACTTATTAATTACTTAATTTGGTAACACATACATGGATGAACCTTTCTCAACTTGATTTCCAAGCAGCTGTGTAAATCGAACTTGTTTTCTTGATTTGAAAAAACTTTATTCATTTATGTTATGGATTTAAGTAATTACTTTAAGTTGGGTAACAATTCTTTTTCAGAGTAAGTAAACCTGATTATGTTAACAATTTCCACACAGTGTAGTTCAGTAAATTCAAATTACACTTTGGTTTTGTGAAAAAATGAATTTGTCGTGAAAATGTTTGTATTACTTGGCTTTGCTGGTTGTTATTTGTATAGATTAGCCAACATAGCTTATTTTGGTGAGAGAAAGACAGAGAGAGAGAGGAAGTGAGAAATGCAGCTGAGAGACTGAAGCTTCTAGTTATTGATTGTGACTCTGATTCATCATATTATTTAAAAACTGTGTGATAAGAAAAAACAAACAGCCTCTGAAACAGAACCAATAAGTCAGTATTTTTATTTCAAGCCCTGTGAAATATATATTATATATGCAGACAGACTTTACATTAACATCACTATGATATTTCATTTTTTATTCTACAATAACTCATATTTATAAGTCATGAGTGACTTTGTCCAATTTTATATTTGTAGTAACACACAAAGGCCTACTCAATAATGAGTTTGAGTTTATGAGGGAGTTTAGAATAATATTACAGCGGCTGTTGTTTGTGCAACATTGTAAAATGAATGATGAGAATGATGAAATATCACTAATTGGAGAAATAAAGAGTTTAGTATTTTTAACCCTCTCTGTATTATGGCTGCTTTTGGTTTGGTTTTGTGCATAATTATTTGTGTAGATTCAGGTTAGAATAGTGATATACTAAACTGTGCCATGTCCTCTATTCTGTACAGTTGCAGTGTTGTTAGAAACCTTTTCTATTTCTCCATTTATCCTGTCTGTGAGATGACAGCACCACCATAATTATTCTAGTATTTATTGTTCACTTTTGTTGCAAACTAAAGGCCGAGTGCCTCCTCATAACTCGGTCACATCCAGTTAGTTTTAAACAACTCGCTGGGTGGCAAGTGATGTGTAGGAGGGCAGCAGGCAGTAATGATCTTTATAATGAAGGGGAGAGGAGGGGTCACAGAGAGGGGGCCGCAGATGCTCCTGGGGAGGAAGCCTCTCATTACCAGCATAAAGCTGCACTGACCCAAATACGCTTTCCTTTATATCTGCTACATGTTGTAACTTTTACCAAACGATATTTGTGAAAAGTTACTTTTTTCAGCAACTCGACCTGACTAGTTGCCAGCAAAATTACACACAAAAAGAAGGTTTGGAGTGTCATTCTTGTGGTGTAGAATTTGATTCGCTGCGCGGACCTGAATGGGCTGACTGCAATTTCTCAGAATTCCCCTGGGCTTAAATCAGGTCAGGTTCGCTCCAATTTCCTGGTGATTTATTTGGTTTTCTTTTAAGTCTGGACCGTAAAGTCTCCGTCTGATGTCATGAATAATGCATGGGCCATCAACTCTCACAGCATCACTCTAGCAGTTGATGGATGGATGGATAGATAGATAGACCATCCAAATAAATATTGACATTGTTTGTTTCTGCAAACCATGGATATGTAAAATTTGTACGTTTCATATGCAGCAGATATGCTGAAACTTATGTCTCTATTTTTAATTTTATGTTTTGACAACATTGTAGATAATGATTGGTTAGGTTTAGGCACAAAATCAACTTGGGTAGGGTTAGAAAAACATCATGTTTGGTCTAAAAATACCCAGTTTGGTTACTGAAAACACAGCTGGAAATGTTCCAACATGTCATAAAAGAATTCCTGGTCCTGCGATTTGTTTGAAATACCTGGTTATGTCTGCACAAACATGGTTGAAAATGTCCAGACATGTCGCTGAAAAATACCCGGTTGTTGTTTTCTGATGTCTGCCATTGCCTAAGTGTTACACAATCCACCATGCCCTCCTCTTTCTGATGAGAAACTACACTCATATACATGTAATGTGAATTATGTCACTTTAGAAATGGTATGTTATGTATGAATGTACAAATGTAACGTAACCTTATGGAGAAGAAAGGGGCTTGAGCCAACTGATCAGTTAACAGTCTTTATTGTGCAAAAAGACTAACATTTCAACACCATCGTGTCTTTATCAGAGTCAAAGATAGAAAACCTATGTCCTCTAGCTGAGAAGCTCCTGATTTAGCCACAAATCTGCTGCATGATCTGCGGGGAACCCTGTTTCAAGTAACATATCCGTAGTTTGCAGAAACGTACAATGCCAACATTTTATTCTGGTGACTGGGCTGAGATGATAGAGTGCAGATGTCGGTCCGGCTGCTTTTAAAAAGGCTTACTGTTGTGGACGACATCAGGTCAGCAGGCTGTTTGCTGGGAGTAAAGTGGCTAAAGGCCAGTTCTTCAGATTTGGTTGTAGGCATGTAAAGAAGGCCGGTGGCTGATGACCAGAGAGGTTCATGGTTGACTTTCATTGCAACATCTGACACATCAGTGTAGCTACAAACTCAATGGATGTGATCCGGTGTCCTTGTTCCAGTTAGAATACATGCAGATGTCAGTTTATGAGTTAACCCTAAAGCAGCAATATCCAGCTTTTAGTAAAAAAGGAGAAAAGAGTCGAGTTGAGAAAATGCTGCAGATTGCACTCTCAGATATTGAAAGGCTTCTGAAAAATATCAGTGAGTGCCAGTTGCACTGTAATGGGTTCAGGTCTTTTTTATGTTGTTAAATTAATGATCCTGGAGAATAGCGAGGGTCTCAAAAAAGTCTTCTTCTTGTGTTAGTTAATCAGTAGATGTCACAGAGGATCTGAAGTTTGAATGGAGGCCATTTGTGCTCAGCCCTCTGACTGCCCCCTCTTAATCCTCTCAACAGCTCCCATTTTTGCAGGGAGGCTTTTTGCTTTCTGTGTTAAGAGCATCAGCAACATCAATAGTGTATTTCAGTCAGTATTTTAAGTCAGTTACCAAGGAGCCGAGGCAGTGTTGCACAGCCAGCAGTGCTGGAAGAAGTATTCAGATCCTCTACGTCAGTATACATTGTATACCACATTAAAAATAAACTACATTGAAAATAAAATCCCCGTTCTGAAAATGACAGTGTTCAGAAACATTTTGAAGCTGGTTTCTTATAATTCATCATATTTTTGATGAATCAAAATGTATGATGTACACTGTAAAACAAACAAACAACAAACAAACCGCAACCAACAAAAACCCCAGATTTGTTTTAACTTAAAAAAAGTTGGTTTCTGCGCTGCCTTTAAATTTTAAGTTGACTGAATTTGAGAAGACTTGATTTTAATTAATTTGTGCTCAAATCGTTTAGTTTATGTAACTAATAGACTTAAGTAAAACCAAATTAACATGGTTCATTTGATGAGAAAAGTTTGTTTTGAATCATTACAAATAACCTTATCTTGTCTTCTTAAATTCAATCAGCTTAAAACTTTAACGCAGCCTGAACACTAACTTTTTTTTAGTTAAATCAAGTAGTTTCTTTTAGCAGTTTATGTAAAGTTGCAATTTAAAAAAAAAACAAAACAAAAACACACTAACGGAAGCAGATAAATTCAGTAAAGTATACAGTACAATATTTCCTTCTGAAGCATAGTGGAGTAGGCTTAAAAAGTAGCATAAAATGGAAATATTCAAATACAATTTAACTAAAATTTGTACATTACTTGATTAAATGTGCTTAATTATGTTCCACCACACACTGACAGACATATTGTGATTGAGAGCCTTGTACATAATAAGGCAGTACAGATAAGCCTGAGGGAAACACTGTGTTGTTCAGTCATAGTGCTTGCCAGCTTCACACTGCTGGACGACGAGGCTTTCAGGGAAGTCCAGTGTCACTGTGATCTCTCTTGTCAACATGAGTGCCCTCTCATTCATGGAGAGCACTTGTGTTACTGAGCAGCACGCCTCGGACAGTCTGAGAACAGCTCTCAGAGGATGAATGAAGTTTGGGGAAACCTCAGACATCACAGGACCAGACAGGGCTGCGATGATGGATGGCATTCAACTTTCCAACCTACTATTGTCGGTGCAGCAATGCTGTGTCTCTGACACCGTCCTTACTAGAAAACCAGCATCTGTCCTTTAAATTCCTATGTTTATGTTAACCTGACAAGGACCTCTATAGCCTATTTTTCGAACACATTTGCTGACTTAGCTTGGCTCTGTTTGGCTCAGTGCATCAGCCCCGCGCTGCAGGGATTTGTATCTCAAGAGGTACCAGCTTGAAGGTGTATCTTTAACGGATTTCACGCTTGTCTTGAGTCGACGTCATTTAAAAGCAGCAATTTTTTTTACCACCGTTTATTTTTACACTATGCAATGGATGTTGGTAGCCAGCTACTTATCAACATGGATTTTCTAGTGGTTTTCTAATGATTTTGCTCTACATGTGCTGTTTGTTGCTTGAGAAGCAGGATGATGAAAGGCACTTTAAACATGCTGCTGAATTGTCCCTAAATGATGATGAAACCCATGTGACATCACTGCAACACACTCAGAGGTGGTTTGGTAAGCTTTGACCTGACTTGGGCTCAGCTCGGCACAGCTTGGCACATTGAACCTGGTAATGGAAATGCAGATCAACGTGGCATGGTTTGACTCGGTGAGGCCAAAAGCGCCAATTGAAATGCCCAAAAGTGGTTGTCTGAATCATAACTCTGACGTCCTCTAAGTAGTGTCACTTTGTTATTAGGGAGGAGGCGGAGGTTGATCAAATAAAATGTCAGATTGTGACATGAGGGACTGCATCTCACATCCTGGTTATTGCTGAATGCTCAGTGTCATCAGGTTGCCAGCATACAGTGACGTCACTGCTCGGTGTGACCTGTCTATTGCTTTAACTGTCACAGACCATGACACTGAGAAAGACCTCCAACTGTAACTTTATCACAAATGTTATCACAGAAAGTGTCTAACTCTGTGTGATGTGTGGATCCAGCAGGAAGAGGCTGAGCTCTGTAAGCCCAGCTGATGAGTCTTAAAGCAGATCATTCCTGCACCAACATCTGTCCTCTGGATGCTCAGAGAGGCACAGCTGCCCTTTATTACTACCTCCGGAGGTTAGGCAGACGGTACTTTGCTGCTTCTATGCACCATGAGTAGTGAAAGGCTGCCCTCTAGCAGCTGAAGAAGGAAGTGTGAAGTTATCTCTGATTATATTTCAGCCATACATAATATTAGTCAGGACATTCAGGTATACACAGGGTGCTTGAACAGGAGTGTCAAACTTTTCTCGCTGAACTTAATAAGAATAAAAGTCATAAGGGTGGATTTAATACTCTTTAATCATCATTTTTGTGCACATGTGTTTCCTTGCCCAAAGAGCACCACTTTCATGCTTTGCCCCCTTTGTAGGGGTTTAAGTTTAAGTTTGCTCTTGAAAACAGTCTCACTATGAAGTCCCTAATCTTTTTTTGTAGTGCATTATTTTTACCCTGTATATTTTATTTGCCTAAATTCTGAGTGTGAAATGTATGCTCTTTATAGAGTCCTCATCAAACTCCCACAATGGAACAAGCAAAATGATGATGACTTTTAATTGTCTCAATTTACTGTACAATCTGCATGTATTCAGCATCTGTTTTAATAAGACAGCAGATCATTACAGAGTCAGCTGCTGGACTGCGTCTAGTGCTGAACTTCCAGGATGCACAATGTGAGTCAAGGAGAGCGTAGTTCAAAGGTTGGGTTTCTATGAGATCACGGTGCTCACAAAAGAAATTATAATGTAATAATCTCCCGAAGAGGAGATAGCATGCCTATTGGCCCAATCAAAGATGCATAAATATACACAAACTACACATGTGGGAGGGAGGGAGACAGACAGATGGAGGAGCTGGAGGTGGACATAGTGCTGATATACTGTTTTTTGCTGTTAAACATAGGTATGTGTAGCTGAACACAAACGTCTTTGCAAAATGTATAGTTGCAGCTTGGAGTGAATTACTGTTCAATTTCAAGTCTGATGACCCCAAATCACCACTACTGGTCTGTGTCACAGTAATCTGATTTTAGGTTACTTAATTTGTGTTTCAATCAGGTTTTAGTTATATACAAGCTGATATTTTATGCACATTTCGTTTAATCACAACATATTTCCTTGTGGCTCTCGTAAATTCGAACTGTGCTATGTTTACATCTGCTCCTCTAACCTGCAAACTCGCAAAATTGACTGTCACAAATTGCCCAACCCCAGAAAATACAGCAGATTATAATCTATCTCTGCCACACATTTGTCTCCTACGAAGACTCTATAAAAGAAATGGACAAAGCCGCAGTGGTGTTATGCTGTGGTTTGAGGACGACGTTTGCTGGACTTGAAGCCAGTTTGGCATACTGGTCAAACCGTGTAACTACAACTTCCAGGTCGTTACATGATGCAGTTGGTGCCCATAAAGACTTTCCCCCAAAGCCTTACATTGTGAAAGAGACGTCTCTAAATCACTATCAGGATTTGATCCATTCAGATCAATAACATAGAAAGCTAAGAAAAACTGTACGATTGAATCATTTTATCTGTATTTACCAGTAAGTTGACTGAAAGTAAGTAGCATGCTTGCTCTAAAGGCCAAATGAGCTGGGTAATTTTACACCCAGTAAGTCATACTTTTTTGGCTTCATGCACCACTGACCCAGTGTCAGTGAACGGGGCCTCACTTTGGAAGCCGAATCAAGATCTCTTCATACATTCGTGATTTGAAGCCCAAAGTTGGGCATTTGGCAGTTGCCATCTTGTTTCTTTGGAGCCAGAGGTTGCCATATTTGGACCAAAAGTTGAAGCTGACTGAGAACCCAAAAATGCTATGCACACCCAACTATACAACTTATCTGCCTGCATTTGGCTCATGACAGGGTCTTGTCATTTACAAGGTAGTCACATTCTAAAGCATACCCTGCTTCATCATGTATTTTATTGTAAATAGGACCTTAAGTTAGAAAATGAACATCATGTTGTATTTTAACTGAAGAAAACTTAAAACTAGCGATGAAATTTTGGGTTAGGGTTTAAGGATTACAAACTTCTTTTTGCAACCAGTTGCCCCCTGCTGGTCATTATAAAGAATGCAGGTTCTCCACAGGCGTCACTTTGCGGCCATGGAGGCTCCACTTTTTTTTTAAATACAGTCTATGGTCTCCTCCAATTATTTACAGGAGCTTCCCTTATATGTTTATATAATGAGGAGAGAGATTTAAACAGCTGCATGAGTATTCAGTTAGTAGCTCAGTGCAGACAACCTGTGTGCAGGGTTTAGCCGAATGCATTGCTCCTAAGCCTTGTTAGCAACCATGCAAGATGCAACAGTAAACCAAGATGTTTCAAACTGTTACATTTATTTCTGGACAGAAAATAATTAGGTGACATGACTAGCATCAGCTATCTCCATGACGTTCAATGCTCTCTACCTGTACCTGTTCACCTCGCGGTCATGCAGAGCCAGCTTGAAACATCTCATTCTGTCTGCTGACTCAGTGGAATTATAAACTGTATTAGTTACTATTATTCTTATTCTCAGCAATGAAACCACTTTTAACTTTGGTTTGTAAAAAGAGCTTCGGGCACACTGTGTGTGTGCGTGTGCGTGTGTGTGCGTGTGTGTGTGTGTGTGTGCGTGTGTGCTCGCGTGTGAGGGAACACACAGGCCTCCAGGGGGAGTCACTATGCAGATTGAAGGAGGCTGAGTCAGCAACTGCTCCACTTCTGTTCTAGGACACACACACACACACACATTCATAGTGGCACTGATCATGATGCCTGGTTGGTAAGGCCGATTATCAGTACTTGATAACCTTGTGAGTATCAACTGACATAATAACAGTACCAAGTAGTCTTGAAACTTATCTTGTCAAACGATACCTACATTTATTCCTTTTTGTACAATGATCTAGAAAAAATGCGTGTTTGTATTGTTTTTGCTTGCAGACAATCACCGCAAGCCTTCTTTAATGTAATGCGAGATGTGATTGGCCAACTACAGCAGCAGCTACAACCCATACAGTCTGTAGTATGGTGAAGTTGAGCTTGGTGTTTTGACAGAGTTGGCAATTCAGTGTGCAGAGATGCCCCCAAAACGTTTTAAAGTATATATACTACACGGTCTTGGTACTGGTATCGTAATATTTTAGACATTACCCAGCCCTACTTGTTGGTCTAGTGGGCAATTACATGTAATGATCAGGTCATGGACACACACATATCATGAGGAGGTTGTTATGACTCTGTACGAGCTGGTATCAGCAGCAGCCGAGTCCAGTTAGGTTCAGTTGAGTATACAGGTTTGTAGTACTAAACAGTCTCAGCAGCGAGCGAATACATCTACAGTAATCTCCAAAGAGAAAATATGTATCAGTCTGTCACCACCTGCACGGTTTAAAACTAAACTTTGCCTCACAGTGCAAAAAAGATTTTGTAACACTGTTGTACAGTAATGCTTCAATTGATAAGACAGGTGGTGTGGTAACATATAAAGGTGAATGGTCATTGCTATTGTTAACCATTAGCATGCCAACATATGGCTAATTCCTGGAGGCAGTGGAGACCCTTTTAAACTTGTTAAAATATCAGTATAAAAGAACTAATTTGGTAGAGACTCAAGAGACACAGAATGACCACAAAGAGGTTTAAGATGACTACAAAGAGACTTAAAATAACTACAAAGACACGTAAAATGACTAATAGGACTCAAAATGACTAAAGAGAGACGTAAAAAAATAAAAAAACCCACAAAGACATGCAAAACCACAGAGAGATGCCTTACGACTACAAAGTGACACAAAACAAAGGCAAAAAGATGTGTGTCTTTGCTCGTATAAAGGAAAGGTGGTGGGGCCTCCTGCATGTCTGTGCCCAGGGGCCCATTTTCCCATAATTTGCTTATGATAACTTTAATGAAAATCATGGTAAATCTGTTTAATGGTAAATTTGTGCGTATTTTCTATAGTAACAGGGCGGTTGATATGTGCGTGCAACCAACAGCAGCAGCAGAGATGCAAATAGTGTATTCATGTAGGCAGAACCTGATCTAATGTAAACTGTTTCTTTTTTGTTAGTCTTGCTGATGCTGATATAGATACTCAAAACAAGACATGGTAATATTGATACTTTAGTTACTGACCTGCTGAGCCCTAGCACTTGGAAAAAAAGCACTTGGATCTAGTAAGGTCAAAAAGAAGTACATTTAAGTCTCATATATCTACTGTAGTAGTGCCCATGGTCACAGATCACATGGTCACAGCTAGAAAGGTTACCTGTACCAGTGGGCCTTTTTGGCACTGACTGTCCTAATATGGTTTGGTTTGTCTTATATTAAATTCATAGAATGATGCTGATTTTATATATTGTATCAAATATAATAAATTCTAAAGTAAAGTAAAGGAAATAGAATAGAAAGGCCATAAAGCACATAAATATGAATATTTATAAATCTATTTTGGAAAGAAAAAAAAATATACATATATGTGTGTGTATATAATATTTATTGCTTATTGTCTCTAAATAAATGATGTGAAGCAGTATTTGTTGAAGTTGTTGCGCTTGCGTGATTCTGGGGGTTGAATGCACGTAATTTAAGTTACTTTGGATAAACGCAAAATGAATGTAATGTAATGTATTGTAATGACAGGTTTAACTCAAATCTCTGTCTAAAAAGATTAAGTCTGAGATACAATTGTTTGAAACAAAAGTCTTCTTTGCCAAAGATCACATAATTAAAAGAGCACGGTTACAGGAACAGGTTTGAGGCCCGGAGACACATGGGACTGATTTTCTTTTCATTTACTGTATTCACACAAAGTCTGATGGGAGTCCTGTGATATTAAAACGAGAAGCTGAGCTGGGTGGTGGCTTATAGAGAGAAAGAGCCACTTTGGCTTCAGGCTGCTGAGCTGCTGGATTTCGGTGGCAGTTTGATGTTGCTGGTTAATAAACATTTTCTGCACTGGAGAGGTGAGCAGTATTCCAAAAGGTGATTAAAAAAAAACTTTCACAGAGCTGCTGATTCCAACTAAACTTTTTTTTATCACTGAGGTGAGGTCAGTAGTGAGAAGTCTGATGACTGTCCTAAAGTGACTCTTCACGCTGACAGTGCTCATGCTTGATGCCTGTTCTTTGTTATACTTATAACTATTATAGTGTAGGCCATGGTGATATTTGCCGTGGAATGACACTGGGTCTCGGAAAATGTGCTACCAGGCTGTGAAGAAACAATTCAGCAAGAAATATTTATATAACTTATCTGTGCAAGGAGGAGAAAAAAGGAGATGTCAGTCAAACTCTGCATGCCCACACAATCCTGAAAAGAGGTCAAAATAGGACTGTGTGCAGGGCCTTATATAATTACGTGGTACAATAATATTGTTGCTGGGTAACAAGACATGAAAACAGAGAAAATACCTGTGGTAATACAGCTATGGAATAACTAACACTATAATTTATTTATAAATTAGAATTTAATATTTACTTTGAAAAATTACATTACAACTTTTTATTTCAAAAAAGTAGTATGAAAAATTTTGTTGGAAGCTATTCATCATTCAAAATTATGCCTTTTAATCTGTGTGTTTGCCAATTAAGAAAAAAATATATTTTATTTTATTTTGTGTGTCTGCCTTTTTTTTGGAAAGCAGATCATGTGTTCTATCAGACTCAAGTCAGGGGACATTTTTGGCCAAATTATAGTTTTCACTTTTTGTGATTCAAAGACTTGTTTGTGATTTTGTGGTAAGTTTGACATGCTGGAAAGTCCCTCTCTTGACAACATTAAGACTGGGAGTCATCTTTTCATTCAGTAATTGGGAATACAAACTTGCTTTCATGGCACCATCTATAAACGTCATCTTCACTACAACTTTTGTACATGCTGCCCCATATCAACACACTCCCACCTCCATGTTTCACATGCCAAACATGCTGGACCCTGTCTGATCCAAACACATTTAATTTGGTTTTATCTGACCAAAGAATGTGCTGCCAATGATCATCACGTTTGTTTTCATGTTCTTGGGGCAAAAGTTTAATCTTGCAGTTTCGTGCTGATTTGTGAGCAGTGGTTTTCCTCCCGGACATCGTCCATAAAGTCTGACTTCATGCAATGTCCATTAAACTGCCTGACCCGTCACTGAAACACCAATTTCGACACACAATCCTTCTGCAAGGTCTGAGCACTTCCTTACCTTTTTTTTTGCTCTACAAGTGTTGAAATGTATTTTTATGATTATGCATCCTCCATGGTTAGTCTGTGTCAGTTAATCTGCGTTTAGTCTTTGTCTCTGTCTGGGCTGACCCGAGCTCTTGTCTTTGTTGTACTTGTCATCATTTGTAGTCTTCGTTTTAGTTCATCTTTGTGCTCATCTTCATTTATGTTGTACTCGTTTATTGTACTCATGTTTGTGATTGTAATTTTAATTGTATACTCATACTTTTACTCATATTAAACGTGTGCTGATTGAAGCTTCAACAGGTGTCTCCATCCTTCAGAAGTCATGACAGAAAACTCAAATTGCTGGTGTTTATTTCTTAGAGATTAAGCACTGTGCCTCCCTTTTCAGAGCTTTTAATCAAACCTCAAGGTCATCAATAGTGAATGGAGTGATGAGAATTGATGAGAATTATGCAACCTAAACCATATTTACTGATGGATTACCCTAAGCTGCGGTTGAAAACATCTGACAAAAGTTGACCTTAAGTTCTTGATAGTATGAGTTATTTGTGATGAATTCTGAAGGACGGAAACACTGGTTAAAGCATTAAACAGGAAACGTTTAACACAAGCAAAAGTATAAGTATAGAATTATGATTACAATAACAACAAACGCGAGTACATTGAACAAGTGCAACATAAATGAAGATGAGTACAATGAACTTTAGACATGACTAAACACAAACTAACAGTAACAGAACATAGAAAGCTGGCTGACACAGATCACATAGAAAGGCAATAGTATTTATACAATGCTGTGACGTAGATGGAAGGTATCAATTACTAACATGTCAGGTACTAGACTTCTTTTGAGGAATGAGGCATGTATTTGTGCTGCTAAATTTACTGGCACTGGTCCAGCTCAGGTATCCATGATCAAGGCGCTCAGGCACTGAGACTTCACCATATATAGGTAGGTATTTCCTTGAGGTAGACACAGAGTTCATATGGAAGATGCATAATCATAAAAATACATACTAACAGTTCTCATAATTACAACATGTATTCGGGGAACACATCTCCAATAATATTAAAATTTGCCCCATACTGATAAAAAAAATATTTGATGGAAAAAAATTGCAATGCGATGAAAATCAACCACGCACTGGAGTCCATCATTTACTGATGTAATCATAATCATAAAGGAACTTGTCAACTTGCCATAATCACGGTGGTTCTAGTATAAGGGTGTACTGCAGTTTTGTGTGCAGTTTGTCCAAGTGGTGATGCCATACCCCAGCAGAAGCCATTGCTTGATTGCTGAGGTATAGATAAAATCAATGTCAAATACTGTACTGTCTCTGTTTTATTCTTTTCAAATGTTTTAAAAAGTGAAAAATTGGCTTGTCAGGTGAGTGCTATACTGGCAATGTTACAATCGACTGTGACAGTTGTTGTAAAGGATTAAAAAAATCATAAAAAAAGATGAGAAAAAGGTCATAGTATAATATGTAATTTTAAAAAAGTCTGTATGTGCACTTTTCCTGTGTGGCCCTCAATCATATGCTGGCTCCCTAACATGGAACTCAGTTATCAAAACTTTAAGAAAAGATTTTTGTTTCAAAACACTCTAAAATGTTCTGCTGAGCAGCTAAGTTTCTAAAAATATCTGTGAGGAAGAATTCCCCCCAGTCCCCCCTGAAGAGTTGTGTTTCAGAAAGTGGTGATTAAAAATGACCCCCACCCCCATGTAAATATGTGATTACAGCCCTGGATGAGAGAAGTTTGTATAATACAGTGGACATGCTCACAAAAAAATCATAAAAATATGATATTTGAAGTACAAGTCTGCTGAGAAGAAGCAGGTCAGTGTTGAATCTTAATTCAGCTTCTTAGGATGGTTGAAATGAGTCACCTTTTGCCAATCATTTTTCATTTCCTTTGGGCCATAACCACTTCAGAATTATGGCAAGAGAATGGTGAGCCACAGCAGACGTTTCACCTCTACGTTTAACTCAGTATTCTGCTTGTTCTTGTAACAAAACCACAACCCTGTGGTCATATTTGTAGTTAATATGTCATTCTAATTAGACTTAATGTTTTTTTTATCTGTGTGGGTGAATGGAGAGACTAATTATGACATTGCAATAACATAGTTGCATCAGGGGGGGAATTCCCGGGGCAAGGGAGGTGGAGGTCCCAAAAGAAAAACTCCAGATACTCTTCTAAGTTTATTTTGGGTTATTAGTGAGTCACAGAGCCAGTGACGCTTTTAATAGAGGTATTTGCTTATTTGAGTGAGTGAAAACAGTAGTAATTGGGCTAAATATTTGGCAGGAAATTAATTTTGGGATACTAGGTCAGAGTTGAAACCAGTGGGACATTGCATCACATTCTGACACATTAAATCAAGGGTCCTGTTCAGTTTGATGGGGATGCTGAATCTGTTAGCGTGTAATAAATAAAACACAGCAAGAGAGAAAGTGTAAGGAGAAAAAGAGGGCAAGAAACTGATAAAAAAAGCAAGGGAAGAGGTAAAAAAGTAAGGATGAAAGGAACAGAAAGAAGCAGAGAGAGAGAACAGACTAACAGTGTGAGATGAGGGTTAGAGACAGACAGAGCCGGAGAAAGCTATAAAGAAGAGAGGTAGAAGGTGAATGTAGCACTATTCTCTTCTGCCGCAGCCTACCGGACGGGGGGGTTACTGCCGTGGAGCCCGAAGCTTGACGCGGGACGTTTCTGGTCTCGAGCACCGCGGATTTACTCCATCTGGCACGCGCATGATGATAGAAATTAATATGGAATGATAACGACCGACAGCGTGAGATGGGCAGGCGTTGAGATCAGCTTTAACTTCCCCCGGTGGCGGCTCAGCTTCGAAATGGTAGGACAAAACCTGTTCCGGTACAATAATGTAGTAGAGTGCCCCTTCCTATTGGTGTGCTGTTTCGTGTTTTCCCAAAAAGACGCAATGCGAGGAGTTGAGAGAGTAACATTAGCTACGCAGCTGAAAGTGGAGCAGAACGCGGCTATAGTTGCATCCATTTCTCTCTGTGTCAGCAAGCCTCTTTCTCTGTTTGTCACCGTCTTTTACTTTGTAGCAGCTTCCTAACATTATAGTCGCATAAGTGACGCTTGTCTGTGGAGAAAATCGGTGGCGCGGAATTGCATTTAAAAACCCGGCGAATAAAATATCAATTGCACGCTGGCAACCGTATTCACTTGGCAGAACAGAAATTGAAAACAATGTTGATTTATCAGGATTCGTTTTTACATTCGGCATTCAAGAGACACGTGAAACATCCCGTATTTGAATAAAATCTTAACTTTTAGAATCGGTTTGCCCACTCTTCCAATTGGCGTAATTTCGCGAAACACACTATGCAGGGCGGAAGCCAGCCTTGTAAAACGATTTTAAAACTTCATATTTTGTTGATATAAAACCAATTTTGAGTATTTTATTAGTGCCGAACTTGCCAGAAGACCATCAATAATAATACGATTTTATGTCACGCACGAGACACAAGGTATGTCCGACAATAAACAAGTCAACTTTAAACTCCTGCAGTTTCAAATGAAGTTTGGAGCAACGTCGCCTCCGTGTGGGAGAGCTGGGCGTATTGGCGATACACTGGCAATTGTGGTTTCCGACCCCTGGCGGCGCGTTAGTTATCGGACAACATGCTTTGGTGCGTGTATCAGCGCGTGCAGTCGCGGGTGAGAGTTGTTGAGTTTGGGGATTTTGCAGGAGAGCGTGCAGCGGCAGGCCCGTCTGCCTTCGCTCCGTTCGTCACGCGGGACGGCGGAAGGCCAAGTTGAAGTTCAGCTCCAGCCCTCTTCTCCTGGTTTGTGTGTGTGTACGTGTGTGTGTTAGTCAGCAGAAAATGGCCGCAGTTAGAGCCAGCGGGCTGAGTTAGAATGACAGGCCGACAGAGGGCCTCCTGCCCCGGCACACAGCTGGGACAGAACCCCGCTACAATAAACACAGAGCTGCAGTCCTGTTGGAAACACTCACTGGAAGATTCCAGTTCAAGTTGGGAAGTGAGCCACTTGAGTACAGCTCAGATGCCACTGTAGAGAAGGAAGCAAACAAAGGTTGCCCCTCCATCACCATCAGCTCCATTAAATGAGTTGTGACACATATTACATCTGAGAATAGACTATTTAATTGATTGCTGTGGTAAAATTCTCCTGAACACAGCATGCAATGCCCACAAGGCTGAAATAAAATCAGACTGCTCTTGATGTCTTGATGTGACAGCGTCTGTTTGTTGTTGTTTCTAATTAATGTTGCTCTAGTTGAAGGATCAAACAAAACTAATTTCCAATCAACAACAGTAGCCTTATATGATAAGAGTAATGATCTGGTCATAAAAAGCCTACAGTTAAAAGTGAAATATTGTGTCACTTTTATTAAACATGGTCAACACATTGATACAGATTGAATGTATTCTACCTTTTACTGAAAAACTGCATAGGCCTATGCAGTTTTACCTGTCAGTGTATAAACTCCCACACAGCCTGCTACGAAGAACATGGCAGGATTATGTCCAATGGTCAGTTAATGAGGTCTGTAGTTCAGTGCGGTGTCATATAGATGAAACTACCCAAAATGCTATATAAAGTAGCCTGGTTAAATTAGCTCCATCTTCACCAGCAACAGGATGAAAAACTGTTAAGACTTAGATGCATCTGTAACAATAAACCACTCATCTATATTTTAATAGAGTAGGGTTCACTCTGGGTTATGAAGTCATCATGTGACTAGCCTATATATATATATATATATATATATATATATATATATATATATATATAATATATATATTATATATAGGTATAGGCTAAAGAGAAAGGGGTTCATTCTATCATTCTGTGCAGTTTGTTATATGATTCAGTTATTATATAACGGCAACACTGTCGGTATGGCAATATGTAGTGTATTTATGAGTATGGTTACATTTGCTAATTACTATTTTGGACAGCAGTACATGGTTGTACTTATATCATCAATGCATTGGAGGGGGACATTTTGAGTATATTTAAATATAAGGGGGGGTCTGCCCCAATATATATTCTAATTAGTGCTTTGCTATGAGCATGAGTACACAATTTTATTATTATTATTACTGATGCATAAATTTAAGTTGCGTTTTGGCGTTTGAGTTTGTCCATTGGAGTTTATTTGAAATATTTTACACATTGAGTAGTTTCATATGTGCATCCCATTTTATTAGTTTTTTAATCGTGTTTTTTTTAAAGATATGAAATGTTAACTTGTTAAGTAGCATAACCAGTGGGCTAACAATCACTGTTAAAATAATGTGGTGCAGTAAAATGTACAAAATCTCCCTCTGATGTTTAGGCTATTGAGGAGTAGAAGTATAATATAGTCAACAATAAGATGGAAATACTCATGTTAAGTACAAGCAGGCTACCTCAACACTGTAAAATGAGCTGATCTTAAAATGATCTATCTTAAATATAACTATCAATCTTCATTTATGTTTACTTTATATCTAAGTGTTATGTTTACTTGAAATTTAGCTGTATTTACTTAATTTTGTGAAGTTGTAACTTTAAAATGACAAGTAAATTTACCTTGTTCTTTTTTAAGTGTTAGCAGCTTCAGTAAACTAAGATAGTCTGTCTTAACTTGATCATGACAAAGAAAACTCTACCAAGTAAATATCAACCTGTCAGATGTTACAGTGTCATTTGTTCTTAAGTACAGTGCTCCAATAGGATAAAGGTGTTTAGTAACACTCCACTTGTAGTTTTTAGAAGCACACCGTAGCCCACCACTGTATGAGTAGCACTTTGGGAGGTGGAAATGACGTGTTGCTTTGTTTTGGGGATGGATTCATGAGAAAAAAAATTCAAAATCATGCTCTGATGAGCGTGTGTGTTAACCATTGTCAGACAAACTCTGACAGGAGAACTAATGTGAACACATGGATTGTGCTACATTGTACAGAGATGATATAACATGTAACGTTTCGATTTAACATTTAATGTTTAGATTTAACAGTTAGCATTTGGATTTAGCATATGACATTTAGATTTAATATTTAACATTTAGATTTAACATATAACAGTTAGATATAACACTTAACATTTAAATTTAACATTTAGACATAACATTTAACATTTTGAATTAACATCTAACATTTAAATTTAATATTTAACATTTAGATTTAACATGTAACAGTTAGAAATAACACTTAACATTTAAATTTAACATTTAAACGTAACATTTAACATTTAGATTTAATATTGAACACTTTTGTTTGACAGTAAATGTAACAAAGTTCGCTAATACTGCTCTAAATGTAATTAAAAAGTGACTTTTAAAATTTCGATTTAACACCGATTTTTAATGACATTTTCAGAGTTTAATGTGGAGAAGTGTGTCTGTTACTCCCAGAGTGTACAACTTTACAATTTTAAAGAAAAATGTCTCTCTTGTGTGTGCATGGTATGAAGACCACAGCAGGCGGCAGACAGCGCACAGTAGTGGATGTAAAGCGGATCCTTGGATGAACTGTACATTGTAAAGGCCGGTTTGGGAGGCTCAGTGCAGCAGCTGCTGCGGCTTTAAGCCCGTCGTTTGGGATGGGCTAAATTCATAACGTCATTTCACTTCTCTTTCTTTTATTCTTCGCCCCCTCATCCTTCCCTCCCGAAGTGACACCGTCCCCCGTGCTCCGTTACACCTCCGGCCATGCTCCCCACAAAATGATTATTCCGAACTTTCTCTCTGTTTTTCCCCCTGCGGAGCATTTTTCCGGGGCCTCAACTTTTCTGGCGTGTCATCATTTCTGGAGTTAACGCGGCAGAGTCATCCGAGGCGACCACAGCTCTCTCGTATCTGGATTCTTAAAAAAAAAAAGAGCCAGTGAAACAGCCCAGGAAATGCAGCGTTTTCTGTAACCCGGAGGTACCGCTGCTGAACTGAGTCAGCGGGGAAGAGCATGTAGAAATGTGCAGAAACAAATGGCGAGCCTCGGGATGTTTCTGTTAAAGCAAAGCCCGCTCTGATTCAGCTGCTTCTCATCAACATGATGTTTTCTCCTCTCTCTCTGTCTCAGGTAAACTGCACTGTGCTGCTGCTGTAGGAGAGCTCACCCTTCATGGATATGGAAACTAATTATCCGTGACACCGTGTTGATTTGATAATGCAGAGTGTGTATGGAGAAAATGTCTGCACTCAAAACTATTCTAACAATTCCTAGCTGCTGTTGCTGTCATTGTGCAGGATAGGGCAGACAGAGATATAAATCTATGATTCATATCAGGAGCAGGTAGTGGAGGGGTGGAGAGCTGAATCACACAGACTGCAACAGGCCTGCTGAACAGGCACTTGAATTAACATGTGGTTATTAGCTGGAACATGCTGAAAGGAGACTGATCCTCTCTCCAGTGGGTTAGTCAGCTCGTCTGATTACAGTGTACATTGTGTGTGCATGTGAATGTGTGCTTTCAAGTATTTTCTATCTGAGGGATTTGACAGAAAGCCTCAGATACCTGCAGAGTTCTTCCACTGTGCAACTAGTTGCCTACTTTTTTATTCCTCTCCTTGGTATGCTTAAGCGTGCAACGTGTGACACATCAAACTGCATTTCCAGCTGTTTTGAGACTGACTTTTTAATACTCTGGATCCAGTCCCATCATAATATACACACACACTTGTGCCATATGCTGATCTAAATTCCTAAACAGCAGATCAAAGAAAGTGGGACATCAGTTTCATTATGCGAGATATGAGACTGAGAAGAGGTGGAGTGCAGTGTGACTGTGTGCGTTTTTGGTTGCCAGTACCAGTGTTTTTATTTTTTAAAGGAGCATTTCACATATCGAATTAGTTATACAACTTTTTCTTATTATTAGTGTGGCTATTTATCAATCTAGATAGTTTTTGGTATGAGTTGCAGAGTACTGGAGATAGTGGTCGTAGAGATGTCTGCCTTTTCTCCAGTATAATGGAACCAGATGGCACTCGGCTTGCAGTGCTCAAAAAAAAAAAAAAAAAATTGAACAACTCAACAGCAATGTCTCTTTCCAGAAATGATGACACAGTTACTCAAGATGATTCACAGACCTTGTTGTGAGTAGTTCAATGTAGGAACTATTTTCTTTCTACTGAGCTACACCCACCAAGCATCACAGCAAAGAAGGAAGCGTGCATCTACTCATGGAGATGAGGCTCTTGCTTGTAACAGCGTGAGACGTAAACATTAGCGGCGTTCTTGTCAGCTGAGCTGTAATTTTAGCTAGCTCAGTGGTGCTAGGTGAGTGAGCAGTCGATGTAAGTTTCCCTCTGTAATATAGTTTGAAAAAAATAGTGTAGTGAGCAAATAAAGCTTAATCTACTCCAACTCAGCTACCTGCTGGCAACTCACAACCAAAATAAATACTGAGCGACCACTCTTTTACAAACTCATCTAAGATTCCTTGCATAACTTTTCATAAGGAAGAACCGATAGTCATTTATCATACTGCTTAGATAATGTAGGTAGATGCACATCAAGCCAAGCATGCAGGATTCAAAAGCGTAAACATGATAAGTAATTTTGCCTTTTGACCAGACAAAGACAACTCCAAGAATACATAGTTCTGGATCCGTTATTGTCTTAATGCAAAGACATTTCCTTATTTCAATTTCAAACGAAGACCACAGCATTGTGATCTGAAGACGCCATGACCAGATTAGATGGAAATTAGTGCCCAGAGTTGTTTTTTTTTTGTTGCTATTCCTGTACACTGCATAACATTAATCATAATATTTATATCTGCGTATTTCAGGGCTCACATGCAGTTTATGAATGACTTGATATTGTGTGATTTGTCTAATCTAGTCATTTACTGGGCACTGTACAAAACTTTATTTTTTTATTTTTTTTTTTTACATTTGACATGGTATTGTCAAAGGGTTTTTAAATCATCTTGCGAAAGACGGGCCCCAGCCATGCTATTTAGGGAGCCTTGGCATGGAAAAGTTTGGGAACCCCTAATCTAGACCTATACTTTCCAAATCTTAAAAAGGTTAACAGCTTTGGCCAGATGTATAAATGATCAGTGCACACAAATACAATGCACATGTCATTTCCTACTCATTAAGTGGTATTTATAAAGGAAGAACATACCTCAGACCTGGGGCCAGATGCATAAAACTCTGTGGAGATTCACGACTAAATCTGCGTGTTCGCACAGTCAGAAATATGCACACGGATATTTGTCAGACTTTTAAAGCTGCGTAAATGTTTTATAAATCTCACCCATGTTGACCAATTATATTAGCACTTTTAGCACCATTTAATAACTGTGACTGAGGTATCACTGCTGATGATGGTTTACAAGTACATGTGATGAAATGATGGTATGGATGCTACAAAAAGCCACAGCCGTGCATCATGACAACTGCTTTGTTGGAGAACCTCGCTGTTTTTACTTAGTCAGTAAAACTGCATTTCTTCTTTGCCGATCTTTTCACTCGGTTTTGATGAGAGCTAGAGCACAAGAACTGATATGCAAACAGATGTTAAAGGGTGTTTCTACATACATTCTGTATTGTAGGATTGGAAATTAGGCACCTGCACGTACGCTCAGTTCCACAATGATCTGAGATTTACAAAACAGAATCAGGTGTACATCTGGCTTTATAAATCTAATGAAAAGAATACGAATGCATATTCCAATTTGTATGTGTATGTGTGTAGATTTTTAGTCGTGAATTTTCACAGTTTCGACATTTTACCCAACGCTGTGTAACCTGCACAAATAATAACACAATCAATTACCAATAAGCCCCAAAACAGTGTTACTCATCTTTCAACTTATATTCAAATTCCTTCTACTCATATTACCTGCAGCTTTCTCATCTGAAACCGTGTTAAGGCTTCTGGTCGTGAGTCTGCATGAGGTACGCACATTCTCACTGCACACTGTTCGTTATAAATAGCAATTTACATGATCTGGTGACAGTTATAACTGACATGTTGAGGATACAAATGTCTGTGTCTATGTTTTTCTGTCAGTCTCTCTGACAGTATTTCTCTCTTTGACAGCCCTCTTATCACATTGACCCGCTCAGTCCTTCTTTATGTTGGCCGAATGGTTTAAATTGTTGTATTTCTGCTTGTCGTATGTTGTGCTGCACCTGGGACTCCATCTAGTGCTGTTAATAATAGTGTCTTTACTTGTTACGTGATTTTATACTTGTTTGCACGGTAGCTGTTTCACCTTTGTTCATCAGATTTTGTCTTTGTCTCTTGACTTCTGAGTGGAAACAGACAACTTTTCAACTCTTACCCTCTTAGTGTTTCCAAGTGGTATTATTGTTGGCGCAGTTGGCGCAAAGACAACCGGATCACTTTCCGCTTTCCTCAGAGTCTAGCAAATACAACACTTTCCACAGTTATTTTGGTTGTTCCACTGTTCACCATTTCCACCACTGGGAATAGTAACTGCAGAGAACACTGATACTCTTTGGTAACTGGTGATAGCTATAGCTACCAGGGAAAACAAAAGCACTATCTTCTTCCTGTACTGGTTGCGCAATGCCTGATGCATTTCCTTTGTGCTGTAAATTGAGCATTCATTTTCTTGTGAGATCATACCCAGTGGCAGACGTAGTGAAAGTGAGGCTCATGAGGAACCAGTCTGAATGCAGACAGTGTCATTATTCTATACCCATTACATTGAACAAGCAACATTTTTCATAATGATAAATGTCTTCAGTTAAGTGCCTACAGTTAGAGTTATTCTTCTGAATTAAACATCTATTCTGTTATTTCCCTCTTTTTAAACACTGAAATTATATTTCCATTTAGCCACACACAAGGAGCACTTGTTCTGTTTCGGTTGTCAGACAACCAACCAGGAATGTGATTTTGACTCACATACACTTCCTTTTAACCAAAAGGCAAACTCATTTTTTGCACTGCAGACACTGTAGAGAATCACTTTCACACTTGGTAAGCCATTTGTCAACATAGACGTTTATTATATATTGACTTTTAAAATAAGGGAGCACGGGGAGGGATATAAGACACAGAAATTTGTCGTCTTAAGGGAAATAACTAGTGTTATTCTATATTTTTCTTACTGTCAGCAAATCTTGTGAAAAGACCAAAATTTGATTGAGTCAGAACAAGGTACAGTGTGTGTGCTCACGATAATGAAGGAAAATGCCACCCAGTGCAACGCCGTGGCTCATTGATGTGTTTTTAGTGGAGTTCTGTTGCACAGAGGGAGAGGATAAATCAGGCTTTGATACACACATAGTACTTGTTAGCAGGTGCATTCATTGTCAGTTTGGGTTAAGGGGGATATAGAACATAACTATTTACATTATTGCCAAACAGCACTCATGTCTGAGCAGTTATACATCTAGTGCACATTCTTTATTGTCATATGCACATGAATTACAGCAAAGCAGTCATTGGCAATTGAATTATTGTTCTCTGGCTCCCTCAAACAATGCTATATAATATGTAAAAAAAGAGAAATAAGAGAATAAAATACCGTGGTAGACAGGTGTACAATAATAATAAAATGAATAAACTGTAATGTAGACAGGTTGTGCAGAAATTTTGGTAAAATGTATGCGTAATGAGAACTGGTTATGGACAGGCCAGGATATAAACAAATAGTGCTCATAAATGTGTATAAGTGATGGTTAAGCAGCTTGTAAACAGGCAGTAAAATCTTAGTGCTAAACTTGAGAACTCAAGTGTTGAAGAACTTTATGGCCTGTAGGATGGAGTTGTTATACTTTGACAGGTGGAAACCTCGCAACCCAACAACCTGCTCTCGTGCTCAAAGAGCAACTGAAACATGTATTGATTACCACTGAAGTGTATCTGCACTTTCGTACGGATGACTAAAAGCTGAAACATGTCTTGTATACTGCGGAGAGAGTAGACCTCCTGCTACAAATCGAAACTGATGACCTTGTGATAAAAGTTGCTTTGGTTACTGATACTTGTGTGTACGTGTGTGTGTGTGTGTATTTACGTTCATGTGTCTGTCTGTCACGTAGGATGAGTTCCATCCGTTCATTGAGGCTCTGCTGCCCCAGGTCCGTGCCTTTGCCTACACATGGTTCAACCTCCAGGCCAGGAAAAGGAAGTACTTCAAAAAACATGAGAAAAGGATGACTAAAGAAGAAGAGAGAGCTGTTAAAGACGAACTCCTAGGCGAGAAGGCAGAGGTGGGACGGTAGAAATTAATATTTTTTATTTTGCTTTACAAATTCAGTTAAATTCAGTTAGTTGTGATAATTAAACTAACCGAAGGCATTTTATTTTTTTTTACATTACATTAATAATACATTATTCGATACATTAACTGACTCCCTAATTCCCTTTACAATATCACTTTGTTCCCAGGTGAAACAAAAGTGGGCCAGCCGCCTTTTGGCCAAGTTAAGAAAGGACATCAGACCTGAATGCAGAGAAGACTTTGTCCTGTCAATCACTGGGAAAAAGGCTGCATGTTGTGTCCTGTCAAACCCTGACCAGAAAGGCAAAATGAGACGCATAGACTGTCTCCGACAAGCTGACAAGGTAAACTAAAAGTGCATGTTCAGTTCCAGTAGTTTGTCACAAAGGTACCATTTCCAATATGCAGTTATGGCTACGGAAGCCCTGAGAGGCAAGTGAGAATTTAATTTTTGTGATCTATTTTCTACGTCTGATCTAAATTGCTTTTTCTCCTGAGTTTATGAGTTAAGAACAAGTGAGAAAAAAGGTTTTACCAGGATAACCTTTTTAAGATCAATATTTATTTGTTTATTTATTTTTTCTGTGAAATTAGAAAAGTGGGAGAAAACGTTTTGCTGGGTTAAAAAAAGGAGTTTTGCCAGGACTGCTATGATATGTTACTTACTAAAATTTGTTGAAACAGGTGAAAAACAGATCTGTATCACAGATGAAAAAGAAAACATAAAAAATATCCTGTCAGAACTTTTTTCACTTTTCCCACATAGTTGACAGATGATTGTTTTCAAGGAACTTAGAAAGATTATTCTTGCAAACCCCCTTTTTTCATTTGTACTTAAGTCATAAACACAGGGGAGAAAAATAACTTAGATCAGAAGCAGAAAATAGATGACCAGGATTTCTCTCAGGGCTTCCGTACATGTCTCTGTGACAGAGTTGTCTTTTTTGATATTTCACATCAGCCATGTATCTAATAGGAGAAATTCGTTTAGATAAACAAACTGATAAGTGATTATCTTTCCATAGATAATTTCTCACTAACCTGTAGTAGCATCTACCTTAACATTATTGTGCATGCTAAATGACAGTCAACTGCCTGGTCAACTGCTAAAATTACTTGACAGTATAATGGAATTCACATTCAACATCACACACTGGCAGCTACTACTTGTTGAAATCAAATAAGACATCTTGACTGTCATGGCTTAGTACAGATTTATGGTTTAGTTCTGCACACACTCTCTAGTTCACAAAGTCATCTGAACACACACTTTATGGTAACTAATGAAAATATTTAGAACGTTGTTTGCAGTTATGGTGTGTGTACGGAAAGCATGAACCATTAATGATGATGATTAACGTGGATTTTGATGTTTAAGTTTGTCCTGTTTCACACGGCTGCCTGAGCAACAGTCCCCCTCTGAGTCTCCATCACACGATGAAAGTGGTTTTGTTATGAAGGAAAGATGTGCACACACAAAAACAATATGTACACCATTTCCCACAAAAACTGGAGTTTATAAAGGAAGAATGTGTTACTCCATCTTGACCTTACATATAAAGTGACCTCATCTTATAGTAAAAACATTTGTTTTTGTTGTTTCCCAATTTTTTTTTAAGTCTACACAGTGTTCTGTAATATATAAATCAAATGAACACTGACTGAGCACTGGAGCAGTAAAAACACATGGTGTATTGTTACACTCACCTTCTCTAGACATAAATTCCTGTTGTTTACAGTCATTTAATATTGGGTTTTGTCTTTTCCAAGGTTTGGAGGTTGGACCTGGTGATGGTCATCCTGTTTAAAGGAATCCCTTTGGAAAGCACAGATGGAGAGCGGCTGGTGAAGGGAGGCCAGTGCTCCAATCCAGTCCTCTGTGTCCAGCCAAGACACATCTCTGTCTCTGTCAAAGAGCTTGACCTCTACCTCGCTTACTATGTACAAGAGAGAGGTATGGACCAACACAAACTTTCATCTTGTGCAACATTAAAATGTCGTATCCATCTACTCCTTCGTTTGTGAATTTAGATCCAGTAGGAGAAACATACTGACTGTGTTAGACTCACCACATCAATAGATGCTTGAATTGTCGAAGCTAAGTGAGATGGTGTTACTTCATGATATAGCTTTACACATTAAGGTTACCTGAAGCTTTCAGCTGAAATAAGCAGAGCAGAAAACTGACTGCAGAACAGATAGGATGTGTCTGCAGGAGAACCCATTGGCAGTTGACCATGTCCCTCATTTCCATAGTAAAATGTGCATCAGCTGGGGTGTGAAAAACTAGATGGTTGTTGGTTGGTCTTCCTGCGTTAGATGGTAGAGATTGTTTCTTGTACTGTTCATGTGGTATCACCACAGTGTGTTTATTTACATATCTCCCAAAGTTTTTAGAATATGTGTGTCTGTAGCTGACAATGTGTGTGTGTGTGAGTGTGTGTGTGTGTGTGTGTGTTCCTTTTTTGTCATTCTCTGTGCCCTCTCTAAATTAAACAAAGTTATGCATATTTAAGGTTGGGGCTGCTTGAGTGACAGGCTGTCTGCGAGCATAGCAACAGTCTGTGAGTTTAATCAAAGACCACAGGTCACATCCCATGCACCTTCACAACTCCAGCCTTGCCCAGATTTGGTTATTTCTGGCTCCAAAAAGGTGGCAACAGCCAAAATGCCAAACTTGAGGCTTCAAAATGGCAGTCCACAAAGCACTAGGTGACGTCATGATAGCTCCATCCGTTATTTATACAGTCTATGCGCAATGACTGATTAAGTTCCACTTTCCCTGCTTCTGACTTCCTGTTGCTCCATCTGTACCCAGAGTGTGGTGCAATTAACACCCAAACAACTTATATTCCTACTGAATGGTCTAGCTCCAGAAATATTAAATTGAAATGTGGTGGCAGATGTTTTAATCGTGGCAGGTTGCCACAAATAAATTAATGAGTTGGATTCCCTGGAGTCTCCCATTCCCCTATACGTGAAATATTCACAGCATGCACAGCTATCCCACAAGTATACTGTATGTAGTACAGATACATGCAGCATGTAATTAGTAAAAAGACAGATTTTCATGGGGGGAAGTGAGAGACAGTTTCCTCTTGTTAGAAAATGATAAGTTAGATGAATGGAAGTGAAGCATTTTTCTTCATACTTGTATTATTCTTCCAGCTGCATTAATTTAATACTTTCTATACATTTCTGTTTTGAAAAATAATAACATATAATTTTTCTGCCTTTCACACACTGAGTGGTAGACTGTGGGTGTGTGTCAGTAGTGTGAGTGTTGATGTGGGTTCCCACGCTATTTTTAGCTCGGCTGCATCTCTCAGACAAGAGAAACAGTGATGGAAGACCTAGATCTGATTTTCTAACCAGGCTAACTGTGAGGAAGCTAACACAGCTGAGTTTCTACAAGAAAAGTGAGAAGATGCTGTGCTGTTTTAGACAAAACTATGCTATAAATACTCACAATTGCCATTTACTGCATCACTCCTCTACACCTCAACATTTTTTATATTTCATGTTGAGTGAGAATTGTGTGGTTCTGACCATGCTTTTTTATACCTTATATAAATATGACAGCATTAATGAGAGAAAGGATCATTCCTTCAATTAATGAACTTTTGGTGTTTTGATATGTAATTAACAGAGTTTGATGGAACAAAGATGCCAGCAAAATATTTTGTTGATTTGAAAGTGAAAAGACCAGACACACCCAGCTACCCAAAAACGCTGTGGTGGTGTGTGCGCTCCCATCTGCAGTGACCACACTGTTGTCTCATTATCTGGTGTCAATGTTGTGAAACTGCCTATCGACTAAAACCAGGATAGAACTGCTGGAGAAATTCAGATGATCTATGAAGGGCTTAACAAAGGTGATTATACCTGATATGATTACAGAAACTGCCATGTTGGCCTCATGTAAAAGATCATTTCGCCACATCTTATTTTAATCAAATACAGTAAACATTGTTATTTCTAATACTGTACTGCACCCATACAAGCTCAAGCCCGATCAGCAGCGCCTCTCTGCAGTGGCTATGAGTGTGTCTACGATTACTACAGTGAGGGCTTCCATAACAGCTCCTTCTCCCTCCTCTTTTTCCTTTCCTTAATCTCAACTCCTGCCTTCATTTCTCCTCCTTCTCGCCCCTGCTCTCCCTTCCTCTCTCATTTTCCCAAACACTCTCCTCATCATCTGATCTCTCTTCTCCTCTTCCAACTTTCCTCCTTAAAAATAACTTTCCTTTGCGGAACAAAAAAGGCAAAAAATGTACAACACTTTTCATCGTGGGGGTGGGTAGGGGATTTCAATCCCCGTCTATTGTGGATTGGTCTTCCACTGACTCCTGGTCCACAACCTTTGACCTTCTGTAAGTGGATGCTGTGACTGGTTTCGCTCTGGGGTTCACACTGGTGATTTTGTCTTCTTTTGGTGTTCATTCACTGCTTTTTCATATTAGGTGCAGTTGATTCATACGGTGCTTACACCTTCCACAGTGTAGAAAAGAGTGCCAGTAAAAGGATCTCAAGCTCACAATGGAGTCGACCTTTGCATTATGTCTACTATGGTTTATATTTTAGAGACAATGGGCCTCATACAAGAAACAATATACGAACAAATTTTCTTACTTTTGTTCGTATCCATGATTTGTTCTTATTTTCTCTTTCACAGTCCACAAATTGTTGTCGAGCACAAGGAAAAATAAGTTTGATGCTTCGGGAATATTTAAAACATGCTTGAATATTATTTCAGCAAATTTTGATAACGTTTTACAGCAATTATAATAACTGGATTATTAAATTTCAGGTGGAATATAACTAAGTACATTTACTCAAGCACCGTAGGCCTAATTCAGTACAAATCTGAGGAACTTTTACATTACTTTAGTATTTTAATCTCATGCCACTTTCCACTTCTACTCCACTACACTTTAAATATTTCATTTTTTTCACTTTATTAATTACTACAATTATTTGTTTATTAGTTGCTTTAAAAATTAAGATGTTTGTGCACAAACTGTATGAAAATATACAAGTGCAGCTGACACAGTTAGCTGATAAATTAGAAAATGAATTTGCAACTATTTGTTTCAGCTATTTTTTTTTACTTTTTACTAATACTTTTTACCTGTAACAGAGTATTTTTGTAATGTGGTTTTAGTGCTTCTCCTTAAGGAAAGGATCTGAAGTCTTTCTGCTGCTTACACTGATTCTGACATTGCTTGGTTTGGGATTTTCCTATAGCACTAGAACTGGCTCCCTGGAAAATCACATTCATTTATTTAAGTTTATTTAAAAGTAGGACTACATCAGTTTCACAAATGTTTAAGTTTTTCTTCTTACAGCCTTTCTTTGGTGGCATTTGTCCAGTCTTTGGCATGTGCCAGAGTCTAGTGTCAAGGGGGTGTTACCTGTGCTAATATGGGACTTTTGATCATGTTGAGGATTCATATTTGAGCATACCTAAATATGAGCAGATTTGGATAGTTTAGAAAGTTTGGTGCATCTGGAGTTGACTTCTATTATATTTTCTCTTACCAGAAATGTAAGAGAAAATATAAGAGACATTTAAGAGAGTGTTGCTGCATGAGGCCCGTTGTCAAGAACAACTCTCTCGCCTGCCTTCCTACCTTATCACATAATGCCCTTTAGAGGATAAGACTGGACTGTGCTGTGCTCATATGCAAAAACTGGAGGCGTTGAGAAATGCCTTTGCAACTCTGCTCACCAACTGGTACTTGTGTTAAATGGCAGTCCACGTCTGTGATTTATTACAGTTGTTTTTCACACCTGATGTGAACTGCACCCAAGTACATATGATCCATAGTCAAGACCACCTTTTCAGGTGGACCTGGGCATGCTTCATCAATCTGTCCTTGTGTCCGGTACACATTGCTCATACTAATCAAATAAACAGGACTCGGGGGTCAAATGTACTCAGATCCAGGTCTGGTTCCCTGATATGACAGCCTCCTCAGTCTCTTTTCCAGCGTCCTTGGCTGTTTCACTCATGTAATGTTCTCAACAGCTGTTACATGTGATGACATAATGATATCATACACCACTTCAGTCCTCCTCTCAGGGGGGTCCTGTCTTTAGGGTGGACCAGCAGAGATCTTAAGGTGTTGAATGGTTTGTGAGGAGTGCAGACTTCTTTTGATTTACAAACTTTGGCTAGATGTTCTAGTAGTTCAGTCATGTAAGGCAGTCTTACTGCGATGTTCGTGTTTGTTCTTGTTGATTTTGACGGTGAGCAGGAATTTTCGGTCAGTGTTTGCATATAGCATGGCCGGCAAAAGTGAAAGTAAAAGCCAACCGCTGATTAACATGCTTTTTCCGTGTGGTGTTTTGACTCGTTATATTTGCATTTGGACTCAAGGATGAACTGGTTAGAACTTTCTGGTCACTGTAACCTTTTATGTCTTTGGCCATTACTCAAGAATTCATATGTCAATTATGAAAAAAAATCACAGAAATGCTTACTAGATTTAAATGATGAACTGATAATATTTTATATCCAAAAGGTCAATGGTCAACTTCACTTGGACATCATGTAATGTAATTGTAGATTTGGCGCTGTGCCCGTAAATTTTGCAGCTTCCTTTTGGATGCAAGCTGCTTATGGTTTAGCATCTGGCCATTATCTTTTTTATAAAGTCCTGACCTTACTTGCATGCTGTGCCCAGGAACACCCAGAACATAGAAAAATAAGAAGTTAGTAAGAAAATGCAGGCACAGGGCAGGGTCTCATATAAATACATGGCAAAGACTTTGAGTGGATTATACGTGATGATTGAGAGGGATTACTTTTGTTTTTTGTTGTTGTTTTTGTAGGAAAATCTTGTATAGTATATCTTTAACAGTGAGATTCTCATCATTCACTCATTGCGTCTGTAAGCCCCTCTTTCTCTTCCCGTCACTGATCAGATGTTGCGCTCTGTGTATGAGGGTCCTCACTGCTCATCTTTATGTTGTCAGTTGTGGTTAGAGTTCGAATCGAGATACTGGGTTTCCTGCACACTTGTCATGCTCACATCCGTGTTTCAAGGTGTCTAAGAACAACAGTTAAAGATCTTTTCTGGGTAACTAGAGAGACTTTAGAGAAGTTTATTCTTAAGGATCTGTGATGACAACTGACGTTGACCTTTTTGCTCACATTACCTTTTTACACACTGTTCAACAATGACATTTAATGCTCTAATAGCAAAAAAAGATATTTGGTAGATTGCTCTCCTTTGTTTGACATCAACAAGCTGATATGTTGCATTGCCACTGGGATAAAAAAAATCAGATTTAACATTTCACTTAACAAACCATTACTTAGCTTGATTTTCTATCATTTACATTATCGATGGATTAGCCTACAAACACAGGGTTATGGATTTTAGGACACTGATAATCCCTCTTGTTTTAACAAGCCAGTCTGAGATGTTACACTGGTTGTGTTATTGTCAGAGAGAGAAGGACAAGAGAGACTAGAGAGAATCTAACACATTGTATAATGTAGTTATTGAACCGAGGGCATTTAAGGATAAATTCTTCATTCCACATCACAGGAGCAAAAACAAGAAGAAAGGCAGCGGAGCACATGACAGTGCAAAAAGAAAGGAGGAGGAGAAAGAGTGGAAATATAATAGAGGGAAGGAGACATTAGGACACCTTTTAAAAGGTTTCAGGGGGAATGTTTGTGGTAGAAGTTTGCTCGGACTGAGAAGAGAAGAAGTAGTCATGCTGCAGAAGGGGTAAGGTTTAGTAAAGTGCAACTCTTACTCAGACTGCTTCATAGTTTAACTTAACCATTTCAGTATCACTCCATTATTCATTTTGATGTTCCCTCTTTTAGCTTTTTTTACTTGTCTTGTCAGAGGGGATGATTAACTAAGCATGCATTAGACGCAGGTCACAAACCTGGTGCCAAAGTACTCCAGACCAGACTGCCTCCCTACAGTTTCAGTTAGGTACAAAAATGTTGCACTTTTTGGAAACATGTTGCCAGTAAAACCAATTTCAAATATATGGTCTTGAGTTTTATCAGCTTAGCTAATCTCAATTTTTAAGCTTTTCAAAGTAAAACTAGTTTCAAAAAGTAGTTTAACAAGATCCAAACCACATAACAGGAAACTATCCCAATCTGAGTCTGGACTGCCATATTATTGCATAAAGGAACAACTGAACTGACACTTAATAAAGTTTAGATGTGTTTTACTTAGGGATTTGGGCAGGCCAATCCTCACCTAGGCAACCTTAGGATGTGTTTTAACGGGGGGGTGGGGCAGCTGTTGGGCTGAAACTGGGAAAATGCTAAACTTCAAGGAGAATCAGGGTTGATTTTAGTCAAATAGCAGGTGATACTCATTAAATGACAACTGTGGCCAGTGGGCTGTGGCATTGTGCCATATTGTGTGGCCAAAAAACATCATGTTTTTGTAAAGTTTGTAAAAGTTTGTAAGTTGTAAAAAGCTACATAAACAGTTGTCCCAAACATGTTAATTATTGAAACAGCTACTGAAATTCTAATGTAGATATCCCTGTTTCCCCTCCAGGAAACCAGTAAAACTCTGGAGGTATTATGTAAAATTTGTCATTTGGCAGAGTTTTGCTGGCTCTCTGGGCTGTTGCATAGACTACAGGCTGTACTTCCACAGTTTTGTATTGCCCGCCAGGCATGCCGCCACTGCAGACACAAAGAGATATCAAGAGACAGACCAAAACCCCCAACCCGGAGGTGGAAAAAACTGAGATCAAATGGTAAAACTAAGCATTGCTGATTCAATATAAACCAAGAATCTGTCACCGTGTTGCTTCAAATGTTTTCAGGAACATGTTTTAGCTTACATTCTGGCAGTAGAAGGTTCTTTACCTCTTGAGCAAAAGGGAATGCCACAGTCCTTTTTCTGTTTTTTCCTATGATCATGTAGCACCAATTTCAAAAGTATTTGCATATTTCTACTACATAGACAGCCAAAAATCTTTCCAGCTGTGAAATGCTTCTTCAACTACTCACCGCATAATTCATAATTTCTTTGACTTGTCAAGGTTAAATATATAAAGTTCTGTTAGCAGCTGCTAGAAGCTGTGATGTCCATTATAGCCCGCGATGTGGAAATATTGGTTTGAAAAAAACAATGTAAGGGCAAGTTTTTCTTCTAAGACTCATAATTAGTCCAAAAGGGTTCCTCCTTTGGGGAGCATGAATGTGCTCAGGAAATGCCATGGCCATCTGCATATTAGATTATGAGTTATTTTGGGCTGAAGGTGGTGCAATAAGAAAGCTGAAGAAATGTTTAAGGGTGCATTGTTTAGGAGTTAAACAGATGCACGCTAATACTGAGGTTCTCTGAGTCTGCTTCATAAAGGCACCATCTACTTTTTTCTTTTTAGATATTTCAGTGTGGACAAAAGTGTCGGACTGACTGCTGAGCATTTCCAGATTTAGAGCCAAGCTGGCATTGTGGCTAAAAAAAATGTCCTGATGGTGGCACTATAGAGTAAAGGTCAGGGGGTCAACAAAAAACATCAGGTTTCATCCAAGTGGAAACAGGAATGATTGTAAGTTTTATCCCAACCATGTGGCTTCACAGAAACTCAAAGAATCATTAGGAATCATCCACTTGGAGACACAATTATTCATACCACATCTGCAATAATATGTAGGGAAATTCTGAGAAGTTACGTTTTGTCATGGCAAGTGGTTCTAACAGACTCTCAATGTGCTGTGGATGTTTTTGAATCATACTCAGAGCTGCTGTTAGCCGAGAACCTCTGAGCTAAGTTCTTCTCTCTTATTGGTTGCTTGAAACCATTTGTATAAATATATTTAATGCAGCTACGAGTTGAGTCCAAAAACAACTGAAAGAACGCAGTGTTCACATCTGGTTTTTATATTGTGGCTTCAGGAGCTGTAGGAGTCTCATTCACTAACACAATGAAGCGGCAGTTTGATGGGACAGAACAGCACGGATACAACAGCACCAGTGACACCAGGTCACTGCAGCAGTAAATAAAATATCAACCGGCGGCAGAATAAACATGATCAACAGCCAGCCGGGGGAACAGAAGAAAGTTTTGCAGCAGAATGTATTGAGGGCAAGCTCTGACTCACAGTGGTATCACAGTGTCAGGACTGTGGTTTTTAGTATTGTGCTTGTAGAGACAGCTGTAACTCAGCAACACACACTCTCAAAGCGTGCTCTAAAAGCCTTAGTGTTTCCAACAGCACCACTGCAGTAAACTCAAAATGTGCATTAACATTCTGTTAAAAGACATTAATTTCTGTCCTTATTAACACATTTCTAAAAGGAATGCACATAATAAAGAATAAATAATAAGGCAGTAAATTCAAAGGAAAAACAAAATGGAAAAAAAGAAAGGTGAAGGCTGAAGCTTCGGCTTGTTATACATCCCCCTTTTTACTTGGCATATTGTCAGCTTATACACAAATAAATTGAGATTTTACAAAAAACCGAAACAAAACCAGAAACACAAACAATACTCCAATACATTTCATGCAGTGATATTCATATCCCAGATTTTGTTAACCACCTCATTCGAATTTATTTTTTTTTAAATTTGCAAGGTGAACTGATCATTTTTAATTAACTCTCACAATCATTCACAAGTTAAAGGTCCAGTGTTTAGGATTCAGGGAGATATATATGCAGAAATGGAATGTAAAATAATAAGTATGTTTTTCTGTGGAAAATCACCTGAAAATAAGATTTTTTATTTGTTATCTTAGAATGAACCATACATATCTACATAGAGAGTGGGTCCCTGTCGATGGAGATCGCCAAGTTGCGTCGCCATGTTAGTACAGTAGCCAGAACAGACAACCCAAACACTGGCTTCATACAAAGGGGCATTTGTGTTTTTGCATCAGCCCCTGTAGTTTGTAGTCCCTCTGTGACTAGCCAAACATGTTGAAAACACTGATTTGTAACATGAAACTGCTTCATTGTATGTTTTTATGCCCCTGCCCATCTTTATTTATGTATGTCCAGCGCATTCTTGTGAACGCGAAATCTCTTGAATGCCTCAAGGGAATTTCTTCAAATTTGATGTAAATATTAACTTGTACTCAGTGGTGAAGTGGTTAGATTTTGGTGGAAGTAGGTCAAAGGTCAAGGCCCCTGTGACCTCATCTGTCTCATTCTTGTGAATGCAATATCACTAGGATACCTTGAAGGAATTTTTTCAGATTTGGCACAAACAGTCAAGTAGACTTAAGGATGAGCTGATTAAATTTTGATGGTCAAATTGTCAAGGTCACTGTGACCTTGCATTCCTCTCATTTTTGTGGAGGTGATATACCTCAAGAAAACCTTGAAGAAATTTGATCAAATTTAAGACAAACATTCGGTTAGACTCAGTGATGAACTGATTAGAATTAGGTGTATAAAGGTCAAGGTGTCACTGTGTCCTTGCATCCATCTCTTTTTTTGCAAAAGCAATATATGAAGATTGCCTTAAGATAGTTTCCTCAAATTTTGCACATCCACTTGGACCCGGTGGTGACCTCATAAAATGCGTTTTTGGCCATAACTCAAGAACCTTGGGTGCCCACCTTGAAATGGTGATTGTATAAATCATCTGTGCTGGCGGGGGGGAGATGAATGTGAACCAACCATGTTTTCACAGACATGGATGTAAACTTTAAGTGCAATTTGACTAGTGCATGGAGGCATACAAATTCATGGTGGTATTATGGTAGTTATGAATTTAAATCACCTGGTCTGTTTATACTGTAGAGAAAGAAACCTCTACAGTTAATTCGGCACCCGCTAAAAACCTCTTGAACAACGAGTGCTGAAGGAATTCTAATCGGGAGTTCACACTTGGCACATGGCAGACGTTTCAGCTGGTTGCAAACTGTAGTACTCAGTGCAGCCTGAGTCTCCTGATTTTATACAAGTAGAACTACACAGTCACAAATACTGTACTAGTTTTCCAAATGATCACTTGCACAAAGTGCTGAAAATGTCTTTAACTCCAGATTTGCCAGAACAACGGTGTAATCTTACGCAGCTACACCCCCAGCTCAGATGACTGAATGGAAATCTTATCAAAAGCTATAAGACCTGACTGAACCGAAGGATTTGATGATTTACTCTGTTTGAAAAAGCAGTCATGCACATAACCGCAACACTTGTTCTACTTATTCTGTAATTTGGTTATTCAGTGGTTGAAACCACTTTACTTGATGCTCAGCTCATGACAGTGTGCACATAATGTGGATGCAGGATGTCCCTGTTGTTGGTGATTAGACTGCTTGTTTTGCAAACTGGTGACACCAGCTACCAACACATTAATCATGTACTGGTGGAGGCATACATTCTGGTTCAAATCTTCTCAAAAAGCTTTCTCACCAAAGACATCATAATGGGATACAACTGAAGCTAGTCACGGCTTGTGTTCCATTTAAGTGTCCCATTATAATACCAGTGAGCCAGCCTGCTCAAACCTGGAACACATTACTGAAAGTAGCCATTACTAATGTTATTTCAGTAGTTACAGTTGTGTAACAAGTCAAAATGTCCACCATGAAAATGGTTCACAGTGGCAAAATGTATTACTGTGCCCTGCCCTCTACTGGCATGAGTTATGTACAACACTTGATTAGCAGGACAGAACCTTGAGATATAAACACAAGACAACGTCAGACAAGATTCTCACACACCAAAGCCACCAGTGTTGGTTTCATTCATCAGTTTAGTGTTTATCACTTCAAAACGGCCAC
Source organism: Plectropomus leopardus (assembly GCF_008729295.1). Classification (NCBI taxonomy): domain Eukaryota; kingdom Metazoa; phylum Chordata; class Actinopteri; order Perciformes; family Serranidae; genus Plectropomus; species Plectropomus leopardus. Next base: position 10,619,526 of record NC_056465.1, read on the forward strand.
TGCATGCTGCTGCAACATCGCTGTTGCCACTCCTTAACCAAGCAACCAGTTGCTATCCAGCTGTACTGTAGAAGCACTGTCCTTGATGGCACCAGATGGACTCAAACTGGGACACTGTGGTTCTTTGGTACACATTCTACACCAGGATACACCCTAATGCCTCAGGAGACAGTGATGATAGCAAACAATATATGAGACAAACTGGCTAACATTGGTGACCTGTGACAGTTGGGTCACAACTGTGTGCCCCTGTTTGCAACCAATGACATACTTTGTCCTGTTCTGGTTGTCAGCCACCCTGGTGGTGTACCAATTATATTGAAATTGACTATTTTCAAACCCCATCTGACTCACTGCTCAACCTGTGCTGCAAAGCCGAGGGGGTCAACACAGTTTAACTCTGTTAAACACTAAATCAACACTGGTTCAAGCCTTGGTGACAATGGTATTTGACTTGTTTAAACTGTCCTGATTTATTGATTAATAATGAAATTTCTCTTCTCTCTCTCCAGAGGCAGAGCAGAGCAGCAGTCCCAGTCGCACGGGGGTGGGTTCTGATCAGGAGGACAGTCGAACAGCCACCATGGGTAATGCAAAGGATCTTCCATTATAGAGCCATAATGATGATCATTTTTGCATGTGCATAAGCCAGATTTTCTTTTCTTTATTTACTGTCTGTTAATTTTCTTTATTAGTTGGTTCAATAATATGAACAAATACAATAAGTGCCTGATACATATATAGGCCATTAACTTGGTTTGATGTCAGAAATTAAATGAATACTAAGTCTCCAAGGATATTTAAGCCACTTGGAATAGACAAGAAAAGTAACACACCATCCATGTAACATAATCGTGTGGCATTTCTATGGAAAAGTGTATGATCATCTAATGTTGCTGCTCTAGACTCACACACTCACTAACAGTTTGAGTGTCTAACTCTTGTTTGTTTCTACAGATGGTCCGGAGTTCCAGGAGAGTTTTGTGACATCAGGAGTTTTCAGTGTCACTGAGCTGGTCCAGGTCTCAAGAAGTAAGTCCACTTTACCATTAGTTTTCTTTACCCAACCTCCTACCACCATTCACTGTAACACCAAATCTGTACTTAGGAGTTTCAGTTACGCTGAACATGTCACGCCGTATGTATGTAGAGCTGGCAGTTAGGGCAGTTAAGAACACTGCATTCTTAACACAGCAATATTCCATTAGATTTGGGAAACAGGACTTTCCGATTCATGATTATGACTTACATATATACTTGTAAACAAATAATCGACATAACCTTATCTGTGACCCCTACCTCAATGAAAGAGAAATGAATAAACAATGAGAAAAAATTTGGGCTTGCACCACACAAAAATGATTTTGCAAATAAACCATTGTTCCCGTTACATTTTTGACAGCTTAAAATTTAAAGGCAAGTCAAGGCCTTGATTTGTGACAGCTTGTGCAACTTGGCTTCTGCAAACTTAAAGCAGATTAATCAGGCCGTTCTTAGTCTGAGGCATCATCCTTTCTCCAACTGCTGCGCTGAACTGACAGACACACCTTTCCCTGTTGTTCCATAATGTGATTAACTGATGTTGGATTGATGCAAAGTGCTATCAGATAATAAACATTTGATTATCTTTACACAAAGAGAGAAAAGAAGGCAAATGATTAAAAAAAATGCAGGCACTTCAACCTAGCTAGAATACCTGATGAGCATTTCTTGTTGAGTGTGATATTTTGCATTTAACTGGCCAAAAGATGGAAACACAATTATTGAGAGACTGATATTCAATTTTCAATATGTAGATCATAACCAGAATGTGTGTGTGTGTGTGTGTGTGTGTGTGTGTGTGTGTGTGTGTGTGTGTGTGTGTGTGTAGCTCCAGTAGTCACAGGAGTGGGACCTAGTTTCTCTATGGGGGAGCTCCAGGGTCATTTGGCCTACGACCTCAACCAGTCTGTCAACCAGCCAGTCAGCCTCAGACGATCATTGGCCAGCACCTCATCCAGCGGGTAAGCACACAGGCACACAGGCACACGCGCGTGCGCACACACGCACGCACACACGCACGCACGCACGCACACACACACACACACACACACACACTGCTAATGGCTATGTATCTCCATTGACTTCCTTGTATTAACCTTTATCATCAGAACATCCGAAAGTACGTAACCAGTTTTGTTAATTATTCTTACTCTTATCCCAGTACTAACATTAGCAATTCTTATATGACTTTGAGCCCTATCATGATGGCAAAGAAATTCTCCCTCTGTGTCCCATTGGAAGGACTCCTCTCCCTCAGTTTTTGTTTTTAAACCAAATACGATAGAACATGAGGCTGTTCTTTTCTAAAGGCACCACAGATGCAGCCTTTTTTCCAAATGTGGAGGACATTATTGGTGTGTCCTTTATAGTCCTCATGATCTGTATTCCACTACGTGCTGGTCACTAAGGAGTGCAGAGGGACTGATGAGGATGCTATTGTGAATCCTCAAAAGTGTGTATGCAGCAAATATGACAAATGGATGGATGGATGGATGAATGAATGAATGAATGAATGGATGGATTCACTAGAAATCAATTCAACTGATCAAAGACAGCATGGTTGTATGTTTGGTTTTTGGTAAGGATTAGTGTTTAGATTAGAACTATGAAGGAGATAGTCATACATAATTAAAGAATAACGTGTAGCTAATTGATATTTTCTTTTGATTGATTTGTTTGATTTGTTTTCTTGTTATGTAAGCATTTGGGTTGTTAAACTTGAACTTCTGGTTCAAGCAGATGTGTGCCTGTAATGATCAAGTGAATAGCTACTCTTTAGGGTCAAGAGTTGTGCTTTTGTTTAGTTAGTCATCTTCTATGCCATTAACAGCTTCTTTTTGTGCATAAAATGTCACAGGATGACCCATTAGAAGATCTCGAGAGGCACTGAAATATAGTTTTATTTTGTCTGTATTTCATTTTTGTTACTTGCCAGATCAGAAATACAGATCAAACTCTCAGCCACACTCAGATAGTGTACTGCTGAATGCTGAAACGTCATTGTTCCCAGTGACAGTGTACACAGTGCCTACACATATTAACTGTAGCATTGTATAGCTACAACCATAGCCGTATAGCTATAGCCATGCTATAGCTATACTTACTGAAAGCCTTACTGTACGACCCTCCAACTTTCTACTTACGTACTGTAGTTACTGAAGCACTTTTAGCCATTGAACAACAAAACTACTCAAGAGGACACTTTTATATTTTCTAGATTTCTGCTTTCATCACTTCACACAGTGCGCCATGAAATTATGATGCTAGATGTCTGAGCGTCTGTATATGTGTGTGCAGGAGTAAGCGTCATAAGTCTGGCTCAATGGAGGAAGAGGCTGACAGCCCAGGAGGGGAGTATTATCACTCGCCTTCCTCTCCTGCCAGTAGCTCCAGGAACTGGACTGATGACATGGAAGGAGGTAACAAAATAAGATATATAGCATCCACTGTCTGTACTGGACACACTAAAGCATGAGTATAAATAAATGTGGTACTTACATACTGAAATGGTCATTATCAGCCAACTTTGTTTGCCACCCTCTCTATGGTCAGAGAACGCCAGCATGCACAGGTCTGGATCAGCTCAGTCAGTAACAGCTCAGTGTTAGTTTATCTACAGTAGATATTTAACATTTGTTAAAAAAAGGAATGTCTTTGTGTCAGATCACATTGCATAAACACAGCTGATTAATTAAACTAAACTAAGAGGCAGAGTTTAGTTTAGATGATAAGTTTGTATTTACAAAGTGAAGTCAATTACAAATGAATCAATGAGGTGCTATAAGTCATGACTCTCTCTGTCCCAAAACATGACTGAACTTAAAGTGAAGTACATTGCTGACTGTGTAGAGTGTAGTTAAAATAATGCAACTTTTTTAATTTTCTCCATTATTAAGCTTTTTTGTCTATTTTTTGACATCATTGTAACTTTTTTTTATTATGTGTTTCTTATCTATTTTTTAAAAATATTGTAGATGGGTACTGGTCTGAGGCATAAGTCCAGGTCAATTTTTCATTCCAAGTCTGAAGCATCTAGTTTCACAGTGATAAACTTGCCTAAGGGCCAGTAACAGCAGTGGTTGTGCTGGAGATAAAAAGATAGATTTACAGCTGCTGTGATGCTCTTTAAACCAATAAGTTAACAGATTTAAAGGGTTCAAGCACTTTAGCTGCTTGCACCAATAAATATGTCAACATGTGTGTGTTTTAGGTCTGTCTCCTCCAGTGAAGAAGGCAGAGCTGGACAGTCCCTCTCCCCAGGAAGACTCACCAAGACTGGGCTCCTTCACTCAGCATCACCGGCCAGTCATAGCTGTTCACAGTGGTCAGTTTAGTGAACATAATTTTCTCCCATAGGGGTGAAACCAAAAACAAAATGTAATTTACTGTGTTTGTGTCTTCTCTCCCTCTTGTGTCTCATCTCTCTCTGTCCAGGTCTGTCTCGGAGTCCCCACCCCTCCTCATCTATTCATTTCCCGCCCTCGTCCTACTTCCCCCACGGAGCAATCCGCTATCCTCCTCACCTGGCCCAGGACCCCCTAAAAGATCTGGTGTCATTGGCCTGCGACCCTGCAAACCAAACGCCCAGCTCAGTGAGTATAACTGTCTGATGGTCAGCTTTAAGAAGAAAATATCATAGAGCTTCATTAATAATTTGCATTTAATATATTTTAATTTAGAACCTAAACCTAAACAAATACACACACAGACACACAAAGAAACAAAAAAAGAAGAAACAGCACCTGAATGAACAAAGAAACTGCTATAACACTATTGCCTTTGTGTAGATGGTATAATTATTATATTAGCAGCGGTTAATATTTGTTTAGACTGTTGAGGCAACATCAGGGTTTTTTGGTTTTTAGGGGTGCGTTCTGATTCACATACTTTTTCTTTTTTACTTGTCGTAGGTAGTACGGTGGCCCCTTCATAGTATGTACTGTTGCGCTAAGTATACACACAAGAGGGACATACTACTTCCTCTTAATACTGGACCCTGAACTTTGACCCTCTTGCTAATATATATGTTACCATGGAGATAAAACAGCTTGCCAGAGACCACGGTTGGCCCTGAGAGCTCTGTGGTTGGTACTTTGCAATGTTTGTAGTTTTAACTTTTAAGTTACAGCTGCATGCATTTTAGATTCTTACATTTTATATCCATGACAGTGAAATTTGCCTACATATGCATTTCTCTATCAGTGTTTTTTTTCTGTCTTTTTTTGTTGTTGGTAATCTCCATGATAATTTTGTTCACTTAAACAATTTATAGTCCTATTATTACCATTCGACCATTCCTAAGTTACTTGAATGTGCTGTCATGTATCAATGCATTTTATGAAAGCTCTTAATGAGCAGCCAGGTGTGACAGATTTGTCTTTATAGCACTAGTCAAAGACTAAACAGCTCTCCCTTGTGGAGAACCTGAAGACTGAAGTTTTTGACAAATTAGTGCCATACTGTTCTATGAATATAACTCTATAAGCAATTACTTACTGTTAAATGTGAGTCAGTGGCAACTACTTTTTTCTTACATATTGCACAGTGCATGCATGTGTCACTCACAGTGAGTTCCTGCCTACACATGATAATGGTTTTCATACCTCAGAGTTGCAAACTTGATGGAAAACTGCTTCTAAAAGTTTTTTACCTTCAAAGTGTAAATTCATGTAAAAAAAAATGATATTCACAAACTAGGGCTACAATGATCAACTGTATAGTGCAAAGTAAAACAGTGTTGCAACACATATTAATTATGAGTGTATTTGGTTGTCTATCTTTCTATTTTTTCCAGCTGAATGGCAGCAACCAGATTAAAGTGCCCAGTCACTACATCTCCTCTCAGATGTTGGCACCCCCTGGACCAGCACCCTCCCTGGCTCCTCCCCCCTCGTCCCTGCCTCGGCCGACGCTGTCTGCAGAGTCAAAGGCCACTACCACCTCCTCTGATGGGGGAGCAAACTCCCCCACATCACCCAGTAAGTGGTCATAACTAACTTCCACTGACAGTGTTGATGTGTGGCTTGACACAGAACATGTACCTGTATTTATATGCCTGTATTTGTACTTACAAATACAGAAATTGTTGGGATGAAAATTGCGAAGAAAGATATCACAGTTTTCATTTTTCAAAAATGAAAAAAGGCAACATCAACAGCAACTCAAGCGCAGGAGTGGATGTTTTATGAAACTGTTGACATAGTTACATTAATATGCAATGTTACACAACTTCATAGCTGTGCATTGTCTTTATAACTCATTTATCATTTATTTGATCTTTTCTTTTATTATTATTATTATTAGTGGTAGTGGTAGTAGTAGGAGTAGAAGTCGTATTAGTAGTAGATGTAGTAGTAGTAGTAGTAGTAGTAGTTGTAGATGTTCAAAATCACAAATTATCCTCCTATCAAGTATTGTCTGTGTATCCACAGCTTAATATAGTTTATGCAATAGAAATCAATTATCAATTCTTGTCCACAAAGTATTAAAAGCATTGAAGAGCTATACTAATGCACTGGGTGACATGTTGCCACAGTATGATAAAGTGCTTCTCAGTTACACAGATATGAACTACAGTTGTACAGTGGTTTTAAAATAAAGTGATAAACAAGTGATCAACATTTAATTCAAATGCAGTTAAACTGTACATGAGAAATAAAGTCTATTACTCATAGTGTTATGATATTATCATCTTAAGGACCACTGACATTAATGGAGAAGAAGTCAACTTATAGTAAATTAAAAAAGAGATGCAATAAAATGTTTTGTATGGCTTTAAATAAATCAGTAGAACCTGAGCAGGTTGCAATTACATTAAAATATTCCCAACAACCTAGTTTACATGACAAACCACAAAGAACTTGTCTCACCTTGCATTTAGAGAGAGAGAGCAGCAGCAGCTCAGAGTGGAGGACGTAGAGGTGGAGGCTGACTGGTTTTAAAACTCGGGGAGAACGGGGTCGGCGGGGACATTTTGTATCATCATGAAATAGCCTTACATTACTCACAAATTCCTTGAACAATAATAAAAATAAATTGATATCTTAACAGATACAGGTTTCTGCTTAAAATTTATCAAGTTTTAGAGCATAACCCAAACACGAAAGGCATCATTTTGTAAAATATACAAGGAGGGAATTTTCCCAAAATTCCACCTCCCTGAGGTGGCTGGGGAGCCCATCTCTGGGAAAAGGGAGACTAAAGGGGGACTCATGGGCTCATTTCTGGAGGTCAGAGGTCAAGGGACTCCTGTAAATTGGCCATATCGTTTTTTCCATCGCCAAATTTTTGCCTAACATATTCAGCCCCCTCCTGAGAAGCCAGCATGACATGGTTGGTACCACTGGATTGCTTAAGTCTATTAGTTTCAGACAGGAATGTGGGCTGGGGACTAACGTAATTTAAAAAAAAAAAAACAACAAAAAAAAACGCATTATGTACGGACCTCTATCACATCGCAGTTAACATGTTAACGCGGACACCTTAGTTTATAATAACAGCTGTGGGAAATTTTGCCAGTTTCACAATCAGGAATACTTCTCAGGACAGACGTTAACATATCAGCTGGGTGGAGTTTGTCTTCCTACCTGCAATAGAAAGATGGGTAGTATTCTGTCCAGTGAAAGTAGACTGACTAACATCAGATTTGTTGCCTCTGTTGGTTTTTCTTGGAAGAAATCTAAACAAACAACAACTAAGTGAAAAGATGTGACCTTGTTTCCCAGCAGTGATCACACAGACAGCAGAGTTGGCTCTGAGTTGTATCAGGATATATTAGTGACTCGCTTTGATGCTGTTCTCTGTTGTAGCTCCATTGTGATTTGGACAGATTTTTTTAAAAGTGTCTGCCTCATGCAACTGTACAAGTGACATGGAATTATGAGGACATTATAAGACTGATGTTGTAACACCCTCAGCATACTCGGCCCCTGGGACGCCCCCCGCCAATCGCACCTCCTTCGTTGGAGTCACCCCTCGAGACCCAGGTGGACTCTACCAAGCCCAGGTTAGTAAGCTTCATTTGACATTGTCGAGCTTAAGGTAGAAGGAATTCAGTTGATCCTATAAAACCCAGATAAAAGCCTCTAGAATATGTTAAGAAAACTAATCACTTACTCATAGTTGGATTTCGCCGTGCAATAAGTTACAGAGGATGCTTCTATATGCTGAGGTCTGTATATATCCACCTCTTAAATCCTCTGCCCCTCCTAACATACAGAAAAGGGTTAATATTTGCTTTGTAGTGCTCAAATTATGATTATTGTACTACATTTTAACATCAGTTAAATATGAGTTCTAAATTAGAATGACTAAATATGATTTAATGCATCCACTCTGGACTGTGTACGCTGCTCTTTCACTGTCTTATTTACCTCTAAAAGTAACATTTCACGTCATCTCTTTCTGTGAGTTATTGTAATAGCTTTCAATAACAAGTCAGTGCTCTGTGATCTCAGTGCTCTGTTGGATCAAATTGACAAAATCTTAAAAAAAAAAAAAGACCTCTAATCTATCTGACAATAAAATGCTGGTTGGCAGATGAACCTTGTCAGGACTGTCTGAAGCTTCAATCCAAAAATGGTAGTTTGTCAGAGGCCTGTGTTGGAAAAATCCTGTATCAGTCAGGCAGCTGTGAGGTAGGTGAGTGGGTCAGTCAGTGGCAGGTTGAAGCTATGTGGGTGTTGTAGTAAAGTGGCAGCAATAAGTATGCAGTGAAGGTGGTACAAATGGCGGCGTGTGTGTGTGTGTGTGTGTGTGTGTGTGTGTGTGTGTGTGTGTGTCTGTGCATGTGTGCGTGCGTGCGTGCGTGTGTGTGTCAATAGGTAGTGTAGGTACTAAATATGTACTATACACAATATGTCTGGATAAAGAGGAGAGCTGTGGATTGTGTTGTTGCTGCTGCATTGCAGTGCCTCTGCTCCAGACCCAGCTCCGCTATTACTGCTGAGACAGAAGTCCTCTCTGTCTCTTTCTGTCTGTCTCTTTCCCCCTCACTCTCTGTCATTGTGTTTCTAACTCTTTGTCTCTTGCTGCCATGTAATGAAATGGATTTGATGATTCTCTCTCCCTCTCTTTCTTTCTCCGTCTCTCTAACTCTCTGTCTGTCTCGGTGCATTTCTTAAACAGCTAAATGCAAGTTCTTAGTGGTTTATAATTACAACTAGGTTGTTCGGGTATGAAATGTGATTAAAATCCGATCTCATTTTCAATTACTTTATGTTGGTTTTGATTAGCAACGCATGTCAAAACAAAAGGGAGAGGAAATTACACAGCTTGCATTTTGGACATTTGTTGAAACAGCCCTCTTTATTTAAAAAACTACAACGCAGCCTTACCACTTTCAAGCTGACAAAAGCACAGATGAATGAGTGTCAGTGCTTGCGGGTTCATTGCATGCCATACTCAGATGGATCTAAAACATCTTGGCTCAATCCTTGTAAGACTGTTTTGGCACAGCAGATGATCAGTATGTCACCATGTATGTCTGGTGAACAATGTAAATAGTAATTAACTCAAGTGATCCATGCAGCAAAATGACAAGTTTTAGTCATAACATGGGAATTTTGTACTGATCCAGAACTGGTGCTAAGAACACTGTAGCTAACTAAATTAACAAATGGTATCCATGGGTACTGTACATAGTATGTGCACCATGTCATGATTAACCACTGTATCTGCATCAATTCATACCATATTCTGATTGTTTGGTCTGTAGGCATTGCTCATTGCAGCAGCCACTTTGTGAAACTTTGGTCTGACATTTCTGACACTTTCAGAATTTGAAACAGCCTGTCTTTGGTCTCTGGACCTGTAAATCAGCTGTCAGCAGACGTGTCTCACAGTGAGGTGTAGGAGCAGCAGTTTTGATTGACGGCCAGAGATTTTCTCCTGCGATTCCCCAACTTTGATATGAGAAAGCCCAAAATGAAAGGTGTATAAGGGGCATTAAAATGTTAAGATGTCCACACACGACTCAAAGCTTGTGCAGAAGCAAATGACCCAAGTTCATGTTGTAATTAAACTGACTGAACATCATGAACACAGGAATTACTTTCTCACCAGAGAGACAGTACGAGTATGTGGCAGTGTTGGCAACAATTAATCATGGATCAATATAGGGGTCTATTGTTGTAAATAGCCTGTTGTAGATGAAGCTGCAGGCTAATAAGCTAAGCTGGATGATTACATACTGGTGTGGATGCCAGAGGAGGAGACACTGTACTCTTTTTTAAGTCCTTTAACTTTATCGTCGCTATCGACTAAGGTGAATTAGCAGAGTTCCATTTTCTTTTAAAATGTTTGATAAACTGAGTCAGCACTGTTTATAAATGAACCAATAAGTAAAATATTTATATGAACAACAGCTGAAGTCTGTAAGAAATCATAAAATATGTCAATTTGTCAATAATGACTGTCTCAAATGTCTTTATAATTATTTACTCAAATATTAAGGGTGTAACAAAGCATTTATGAAGTGATTGTACATATGTATATTTAGTGATAGATGGCAGTGTTTATAATGTCCTGATATAGGATTACAGTTTCTATGTCTCTGCACTGGCAATAGATAGATAAACAGAGGCATTATGTTTTTTGATTGTCTGGTAGTCCCATTCTTGTGAATGCAATATCTCAAGAGCACATTGAGAAAATTTGTCCAGATTTGGCACAAATGTCCACTTGGACTCAACGATGGACTGATTAGATATTGGTGGTCAAAGGTCACTCTGACCTTGTCTTGTCCCAGTCTAGTAAATGTAATATCTCAAGAGGGCCTTAAGGGAGTTTCCTGGAATTCGGCACAAACGTCCACTTAGACTGAAGTGACATAGACTTAGACTTCTGTGATGTGATGAATGGACATGAATAGAATAGAATAGAAATAGAAAAGAAAGCCTTATTGTTGGTATACAATGTATGATGAAATGAAAAATGCTACACCTATAGGTGCGTGACAATCAGACAGCTCAGTTAAGAATAGAACATCTATCAGAATGAACTACTACCTGTATAAATGTGAATTAGGTCATTTTGTCAGATACCGGTATCTATCAGAATAGTCTACAACATGTATAAATGTAGTTCAATGTAGAGTAGGTCATTCTGTCAGCTCCAAATATCTATCAGAATAAACTACTTCCGTATGAATATGGAGTAGGCCATTCTGTCAGGTACAAATATCTATCAGAATAGACTACTTCTGTATGAATGTAGTTAAATGTGGAGTAGGTCATTCAGGTATCTATCAGAATGGACTACTACCTGTATAAACCAAGTTAAATTTGGATTAGGACCATAGGCGCCATCTATGGAGAGGTACTGGGTTTTATGCCCCTTAAAGTTAAAGGTCACTCTAAATACTCTAAATAATTCCCAAAATCACTACATATCTTTGTGTAAAGAAAAATTCTGCTTCAACCCAGTTTAAAATGTGGTCATATTGTTATTCAGGCTTGTGACCAGGAGGTGGCACAGTAAGAAAGATGTGTCAATATCACTGAGTGCATGTTTACATCATGTACATCATAACTGCATGTGTATCCAAGCATCTAAGTACAAAAACTGTATTAAACTATGTTTCATTTTCTCTTGTGAGTAACAGAGATGCAGGCTGAGGTTATTCATTTAGAATTTAACCAGGTCGATGCTAATTGTATCTTTGTCTCTGTTACAGTCCTGGTATCTGGGCAACTGAGTGAACTCTGGAGGAAAGGTGATTGTCATGGCAGTATTGTCCTCGAGGAAAGTAAACAAAGTTGTCAAGACATTGCCGGAGGAAAGATATATTCCGCTTTGTAGAAGCAAAACGTGGTCATACATATATATAAATATACAGTGTTATATATTTCTATATTTGTATGCACCCAGAAGAGACAGCATGGACAGAGGAAGGATGCTGCTCTCACGCAGCCATTTTGCAGCCACAGAATGAACTACGCTAAGTGACACTAAATGGTTCTCACAAATGGCCGCTGACGTGAGGTGTGTTTTTCAAGTGAGAGCAACGGGACTACGCAGATGTCTGGTTGGTCCTGATGAACTGCAGACCAGAACCGGGCCTCGGCACACCGGATCCTAAGAAGCCTGTAACCTAACCGTGTTCCTGGGATAAGGTCTGTTTCCCTGGAATGGATGTCAGCCTTTACCCCTGTACCCCGGGTCTCTACACTAAATCCAGTATAAGGCCTCCTCCCTGGGACAGACATAGACCTCACCCCCCCCTTCAACACCCAGAATGCCCCTCTCCGCTGCAGGTGCTGCTTATAATATATGCAAATAAGCCTCCCTTTTTTTTCTGAACCGACTAGAAAGAGAGATCCTGTTGTTAATATGTAATGTTTCTTTTGCACTTTTTATTGTGTTATTGATAAGAAAATTTAGAGTTCAGAGCAGTTTTTTTCTCTCTTCCCACCAAAAGACAGAGGCTTTGTCTTTTTTATTGACAATCATCAGCCTGAAACCATTAAGTTGCTTTGCTAAGCTCATGTTTTTAAGACTGATTGTGCTTTTTTATCCGAAAACAACAATTAACAGTGGAATAAGAGCTATATTCAAGCCTCCTCCAACACAACACACAATGCTACAGTTGGACACCAGTTGAGAGTGAAGCCCTGATGCGACTGTTTAGCAGAGGGCATCTTTTTACATGAATATCCTGCTGCTTCTTTCCCTTCAGATGCTGATCATTTTGTCATGACAGTAGTTATCCAGCCAAAGGCACAGTGTTTGGAGGAGACGTGCACCTGCATCAAAGAAACGGCAAAGACACACGTGGCAGCACAGCCAGCGGCAAACTGGCTGCTGAACTGTTTGAAACTGTAGCATGGTGTGGTGTGTGTGTGTGTGTGTGTGTATGCGTGCGTGCGTGCGTGCGTGCGTGTGTATGTCAGATTGTGTATACGGTTCCTGCATTTACACACTCATCCTTGCTCTGTTTGGAGGAGATGTTGTGTAGATTTTGTTTGTGTCTCAGAGAACACAGTGACGGGGTTTGTACGTGTGTGTAGGTAGATTAGAAAGCGGGCATTGCACTATGATTAAGTTAATGATGTGGCATGTTACCAAGCTGGCGGGTCGTACTGTGTTTTTCTTGAAGTTGTCCGTGGTTGTGAAGACAACATGTCATGTGCATGCTGACTTGAACTGAGCACAAAATCCAGGTTTCTTGTCCGGCTCTAGAAGGAGTGTTGGCTTAGCAGGTGTTCCTGACTGTGTCTCTCAACCCCAACCTACATGATCTGTGGAGAAACGGTTTTGGTTTGGGGTTCAGAAGAGCAGTAGGACAGGTTAGGCACAGTGCTAGGGTTGGTTTTTAAGTCAAACCTTGATGGTTTACCGACTGGCAACAAGCAACAAATCAAGCATTTAAAACCAGAGTTTGCTTTTCTGTGTCCAACCTTGACACAGTCTTTGCAGTATAACAGTGCTTTAGTGAGCAATATTCTGGCTTTTCACAGCTTAACTTAGTCTATAATCTTTTTGAAAGACATTTAATAGCTTGAAATCTTACATGCTGCGTTTTAACGTTAATTAAAATCCTCTTAAATGTTTAACAAGTTCAGCATTTAATAGAATCCAAACATGAATCCCGGTCCAGGTCAGGGGTAACAGCGACTCAGTCTGTTTCATCTGAATGCAGAAGCAGAATCCCATTAAAAAAAAAAAATCATCATTGATATTTGTCTGGAAAATTCAATGCAAACTCCAAATGTAACAGTAGTTTAGTATGTGCACTTTGGCCTTTTGCTATTTCGTGCACCATCTCTTTAGAGATGAATATAAATTAGATTTTTTAGAGGCTAATATTTTATAATCTGTGCCATATAACCTCCAAGGCTTTGTAACTATAAAGCAGTCTATTGAAATGTGTTGCCTGGGGATGTGGGTTGGTGTTCCTGTGTTGAGGTGTGATCAGATTGAATGGCAAGCAAACTTTTGTCTGTTATTCACATGAATATTATCACTGGAGTTTCTGCTTTCTGAAGATGTTACTTTTGTGTGCTCCCTGCACAAAGAGAAGGGGAAAAGACAAAACATTATCATTTTTACAGCTGAGGTCCCACAGGTGTCTGGCTGCCTGGAAAGATCAAATGTTTTCCAAGGGCGAAACAACAACCGCAAACGTGTTTTTCTTGTAAATGCCGTGTGTGCTCCTTTGTATCATTCTGTGTCCCCTCTGAGGTTTTTGTGGGTCTGTGAATGCAGCGCAGGCAGAACTCTCATGAGTACTTTTTTCCCCCACCAGCAGTTTGTTACTTGTGGGGTGGATATTAATTCATCTGTCAATCTGTCAGAGCTGATCACATTGATAGATGAGTGAATGCAGACTTTTAGACTCAGCAGAATTAATGGTTTCACTTTCACGCGCGCCTTATGTTCTGCTGCTCCGTCTGTGCCCAGAGTGCGCTCTTACCTCTGAGACATGCAATGCATAACCAAATGCTGCATATTCATTTGAACAGCACTCCTATCTAACAGTCCAGCTCCAAAAATAGAAAATCTGTTTGTGGTGGCAGGTGTTTTATTTGTGGCGGACTGCCACAAATAAATGAAAGCGTTGGAGACCTTGCACTCTAGAAAAATATTTTGTCATTCGTGGCAGAAAGCAGACAACTGTGGAAGCACGAAAACCTTTGAAGATGCAGCCTGCTGTAGTAAAGTAGTAAACATTTTTTCTTTCCCCACGAAGGCTCATAGAGTAACATTCAGAGTGCGTGGTGAGGTCACAAATGGGATAACCTAAACATTTAGTAAACCAGCTGTATACAGGCTCTCTAGCTTGCATCTTATATGCCGACCATGTGTGTAGAGAGCAGCTATGTTTGTTTGTGTGACAGCTCAGACTTCGAAATCAGCAGAAACTTCAGTTCGGTCTCACGTTTTCCTCCAGTATCTCCCCTTTTTCCTCTTGTCTCTTATGTTGGTGTCAGACTGTTGGAATAAGTGTGATGTTTTTTTACTGAAGGTGAAATAATTTCCACTCACTCCAATGCATCCCCACGTAATGGTTTGCTGCCTTGAATTTGCGCCTTTCTGTTGACTCTGTGTGCAGTCAGGCCATATCTAAAATTGCGTTCATTCTGAACTCACGTGTCTTTTCCTTTCCCAGGGTTTGGGGTTAGTGTTAGCGTCTATTTGGGGTTCCGATTTTATACTGAAGGTGCTGATATGAGCTGGGTTTTGTAAGGGCAAGGTTTAAGGTTTGGTTAAAGTTAAAGCTGATGTATACTGCATGGTGCTGCCCTGGTCGCTGTGTTGACCTAATGAATGCATGGCTCAAACTGATGATACCTCTCCTCCTCTATCCTGCTCTTCCTCTTCCTCCTTCCCTTCCTCCCTCTGTACTCTGTACTACATCAGACGGCAGTGGATTGAAGGGCTCTCTATTTCTTTAGATTTTAATAATAGCCCTGTTATTAAACTTCTATTTTGCACGATATTTCATAAAACACATTATGTGCCTTGCCTTTAGTTAAAGAACAATAATACATTATGGAAAGGTGATCATACTTTTCATGGTACAGCTGGTAGCACTTACAAAAAACAACAAAAAAAGCTGCATGTGTGATTGCTTGACATTAACCAGTGTAGCAGGTACACCGTTTTAGGTTAAGAAGTGGCAGTGTATTGACTGCAAGCTGAGATACTAGTTTGAATGTCAGCTCAAAGAAAGTTTTCATTAGCTTTAGCAGAGGCTGGGATTATCCTTTGCTACGATCCCGCTAAAGACACAGTAAGTTATTTTCACAGCAGAGGGAAAAGTCTGACATTTTGGAAAATGCACTTGTTCACTATCACAGTCAGTCAAATGCAAAGAACATGATATCGGTCATCCCACTGTTCAGTAGCCTACAATCACTCAGCCTACACACAGTTCACACGTTTAGCTTGCACTGGCAAAAATCTAGTTATATAATATGTATCGTGATACATAGGTTAAGGTTCAATATATCGTAATATCTCATGATATATCACGATATTGTGAACAAGATGATATATCTTGATTTTCTTTCAAATCCAATTTTAGGAAAACTGAATAAAAAGATAACATCACCATATGCATAAAAATTACCTGCTACTTTTTGTGTAATCTGAGCAAAAGAATGAACGTGAGGATATCAGCTTGGTGGAGTATCTATGTAAACAACTTTAAAAAGAAAGAAAAATGCAAACAATTTAAAATTGATTTTTATGAACTGATACATCATCACAAAACATAATACAGATATTTTCTTATACCTTGCCTTACTAGTTTAGGATTTGGCTAAGCTGAGATAAACACATCCCAACCCTTACCTCACATAATCTTAATTTTAGGCCTACCATTTCCCTTTGCATTCAACCACATCTCACTTGTTTCATCGGCTGATTGAGTTGGCTCAGGTGTCCTAAATATTGAGCTTTGGTCATATGATAACAAGTGGTCATATATAGGGGAGATCTAAACCCCAATCCTAGATCACAGATGGCATCAATGGTTACGATCTGCCCTCAAAATGCAAACACCTGTATCACAAGACCAAAGCTTTGTAGTTAGACATGTGATCATGTGAAAAGTTAATCATCCCATGATAGCTGTCAGTTTATTTTGTATTTTTTTTTAAAGGAAAGAACTGTAACATCCAAAATGTCGGACTGTTCCTTTAAGGTTTGATTTTTTTTTTTTTTTCTCAGTGACATCATCCTGCCATAACCAAGTGTTGATTACACTCATAGAGCTGATCTGGTTCAGTGGCTCTGCTGTTTGAGTTGAGGGCTGAAATGTCGGCTGGTGTTTGTGTGTGTGTGTGTGTGTGTGTGTGTGTGTGTGTGTGTGTGTGTGCGCGTGTGTGCGTGTGCGTGAGGACATTGACAGTGTTGCTATGTGTTGCATAGTGTTGAAAATGAACTATATGTGTGTTGTCCTTAAAGGTGGACACCAGCATGTTGTAAATGAAACACTATCGCAGTATGGCTACAGTGGATCTGAAAAATGGCAAGTCTGGTTGCAAGTCCTGCCTAATACTCACAAGACAAAAAGAAGCAGTTTTGAACTCCGTCTACATCCTGTTTTTCAATATTAAGTATTAAATACATGCAAACACATCAATAGTATTTATTGCAGGAAGAAGTCTTACTACTATATTGTGAATATTTGTCACGCATTTAATCAATGTGGCCAAGCCACTCAATCCAATCTAATGGAAACATGTTGGACAGGCTCTGCAGCTCTATTTCTGGCCACAAGAACACCGTCCATTAGCCTGTATGATGACTCTGACCACGTGATGAATTATGTGCGTCTAGATACTACAAAAGGCCATAGATGAGTTTTATATGGATGCATGCACTTAATGCTATTCTTACTTAACGTGGTTATTAGGTTATTTTTTAGTTATTTCTTGAGTTGTTTTAATCATGTTGCTTGTAGCATTATAGTTTTAAAGACAGCAGTGTGTGTAAAACCATGTTGAAGATGGACTTACCGGTCATAAAAAGGATGTATAGAATGTTTGTGCGTTTTCTCTTAAGATGGTGGCCAAGCCGCAGAGTAAGAGACCCATGAAATGGGAACGGTTGTGTGTGGGCTGCTTGTAAAGTTTAGCCATGTGACCGATGATGAATGATGAAAGGTTGTTTTGGGAGAGAGAGAGAGAGAGAGAGAGAGAATCTCGGAAGTCAAGTAAAGTTAAGGTGAACAAGAATGCATACCTCTGCTAAGGCTGCACTGTCCTCTAAATGAATTATATTATTTGCAGTCAGTGTTCGTTGTGAGTTCTGTCAGAAATTATGAGCCAAAGTGAAAAGTGCTTTTACAACATATAAATGAATTGATCATTAAAATCTTTTTAATGCACAAATTTAAGGAACTGACAAGATTAAATTTCAGTGGAATTGTATCTTATGTGATTTCATTTGACAAATACATTGAAATATTGAATTAATGAAAATTTAAATAAATAAATATTAATAATTCAATGTCCACAACATGGTGCGGCTCCTGCACATACATACATGAAACTTTTTCTTCCCACTAAATGTTACTGAAATCTCTTTAGCAGTGCAGGACCAGAAGCTGCTTGGCAGAGCTAATAATTCAGAGCTTTACTGTATGTCAGCTGAAGAGCTAGATTCATGGATACCAGCCCAAGCTGTAATTGTGATTTCATGTTTGCACTCTTCAATCAAAGATATTTTGGCTGCAATAATGCCCTAAATGAACATGGTGATACATGAAGACTGTGTAACCAGCAACAACAGATATGAAGCTGGACTGTGGTACTCACAGGGCTGTCCCTAAAACTACAGGCAGTAAGATAATTATATGATATCATTATAGACTATGATATTAGCAAATGCACTATAGGAACCTCTGGCCCACAGTCAGAAAAAAGATAGGTCACTTTTAGATTCAAATAAGGCTGGACAGAATAGAGGACAACTAAAGTCTCTCACAATAACACCAACAGCAAATATAATTCTCTATAACCCAATACAAATATGCTAAAAATGCAATACATTTAAATATGTTAATAATGTTAATTGTTATGCTGTGTTCCAGTCAAAGTGAGAAGTTGGAATTTTTCAGTTTCGATTTCAAACCTCCAACCTTTGCACAAAGCCAATTATGATAAACTAATGTTTATTTGGCAAGTGTACACACAAGTACACACGTGTCCTTGCAGATATAAACAGAACAGAGGAGAAAAACAATGCATGAGGTAATAGATGCCATGATATATTTTATTTTATGGCCCCTTTATACCTGAAAATGTATCTAAAAAGCTAGATAATAACTTTAGTTTGGCTTTTAGTGAACTGTTTACAATTTGAGATTTCATGAGTGCTCCTATGGTTGTATGACAACTGCTTCTTCATGAAGTTGGGGTTGATGGATTTGCACCAAATTTGCAGGCAGGAAGTCTGACATTCAGTGGCGCTCCATTTTACTTTTTCTCGGGGAGGTTGGGAATTTTCGAGTTTGGAGTTGTCTGGAACACAGCATAAGGGTGATGTAGTGGCTTCGTGGTTGTTTTGTCTCCTCTAGCTAATGTCCAAGATTACTGAGCATGATGTACTTTAGAGATCGTATTTTCGCTTTGTACTGTCTATCAGGAGCTCTACCTGTAGCCAAGACAAATAAACAAAACTGAAATTCTAAACGGTTACATAACTTAGAGACAATATGTGCACTGTTTGAAAGCACTGTGTGTTTCGTAGCTGTCATGAGAGGTTTGAAGTTGTCTTGACGCATGTTATGATGTGTGAATTCTCTTCATTTCTATTCCTCTCTACTCCTCCCTGTATCACTGACTAGCAGTCTGACAACAGAACATGCACAAAGAAAGCCAAATAGCTTCCCTACATAACACCAGCCAGCTGAGTGGCAGACTAACTCTGTGTGCTGAAGGTGTTGCAGCTACATGTAATACATTTATTATAAGAAAAATACCACCACCAAGCCAAAATGCAACATGTAATACAGTACGATCAAACCAGCTTAGACGAGGTATAATACCATGCAGCTCTCAGTAACTTGTGAAGATTTCTTTCAAATGTTGTTAAAGGGGAAGCTAGAAGTCCAATTTAGGAAATGCCAAAAATCACGTGTTCAGGATGTCTAAAAAAATCCCCATCTCAAGTCAAACGTGAATACTGTGTTCATCACAAAACTGAACTTGGAGAGAAAGTAGTGCACATCATGAATGAACACTGGCATGTAACCGTATCATGTTCTCTGCTTTTAAATATACCAGCAGGTAAACAGCATTGAAACTAAAAAAAAGAGAAGATTTCAACAAGCAGTGCCTATCATTTAACTGCTAGTTTTAGGTAATTTTTTATGCTGTGCTTTGCAGTATGCGTTATGTCTGAACACTACGTGGTCGTGTGACACACTTCAGCCCAGGGATTGGTGCTGCTCAGTAATGAGAACATCACCAGCTCTGAGCTAGTGGAGGTGGGCTGTGCAGGTCCTGAGGTAACAAGCCATAAAACAACCCAAAGAGCTGAAGAAAATCTAGAGGAAACACTGACAGACTATAGATAATGTTTATTTGTTCATGGTTCGATATCTTAGGTTGGATTAGGTTCAGGGACTAAAGCTGTGTCCTGTTTTTGCCCCCTTTCAGAGTTGTGCTAGAAAAAGGCTATCACGTTCCAAATGCAGCGCAAAGATATGGTGATACCACTTCACAAAAAGGTTACCAAAGACAGAGTAGGGAACAAATCAGCAACTTAATGCTAATTAATCAATAGTTAAAGGAATACTTCGCCTTCAAAATGACCACGTGTATATTAGTTACTCACTCTGTGGTTTGTTGAGTTTGCAAAGAAAATGTTTTTCTCAAATGACTCCACAGTAAACGGAGAATCCAAAAACAGAAACAATTCTTGATGAATTGAAGTAAATGGGGGCCACATTTAATGGCAGCAAGACAATATCAAAACATCTGTTTACAAGTTCTTACAACTCATGGAGTATAATCCAAGTGTCATTTATCCAGTTGTATGCTCAGTACTTCCAAAATACATGCATTTTAGCTAAAAGCCTACTAACTTTTGCATGAACAATCTTGTAGTAGGGTACCTGGGCAAGCGTGTGCATTTGCTTGTGCATTCCAGTAAAATCCCACCTTCAAGCTTGTTCATAAGCCAGGAAGCGGCAGGTGTGGGAGAGTGACAGAAGATCTCCTCGCCAGGGAACAAGCTCAAAGATAGGATTTCCATGCAATGCACAAGCAGAGTTTAAAATAGTAAGATTTTAGTGCAAATGCATGTTTTGGGAAGTACTGAGCATACAACTAGATAAATGAGACTTAGATTATACTGAAAGAGTTGTGTGAGCAGAACAGATGTTCTGATATGGTTTTGCTTTTGTTAAACATGCCCCCCTTTACTTGAAGTCAGCAAGAATTTTGGATTCTTTGTTCACCATGGAGACATGCAAAAACAGTTTTCTTCACAAATTCAACATAGCGCATGATTAGCAATTGGTATATAAAAGATTGTTTGGGGGTAAATTATTCCTTTAACAAGTATTTCCTGAACAGTGTTAAAGCATTAGCTGTGGTGATCCAGTGATGAGTTCCTTTATCTGCTTTAGGAACCATTTGCAAAGTACAGATCATTAACATATTCTTCTACTTTACAACCTTTGATGTAACTATGCATTCATTAGCATTTTCTAATTTCATCCTAGTTAGTAACTACTTATGATTTTGTGTAACTTACGGTTTAGTGTTACTACCACATCTTTATGTTGCCTCATTTGGAGCCAGTGTGTCGCATGCTGTATTCCCAGTGTAAATGAACTAATGAATGAATCCACTCAGTGATGTGCTGAACTTGGTTGAAGCTGCTAAGCTGACTTGATTGTAGTTTTTTTTTTTTTTTTGCTGATGGCAGGTTGAAAAGTCAGAAATTCAGCTTTCTTCTGTGGAAATATGCACTATAGAGATGATCATTTTCTACAAAAGTACAATTCTTGAAGGTCTTTTAAATTTGTCAGCTACATGTTGATTAATAAGTTGTTATTGGTTGGGATAAATTTTGGTGTTAAGTTCCCTCTAGATTTTTCTTTCCTCTATGGTACAAACCAAGTGCTGTTCTGACCACTGTCAGCACTGCTAGCAGAAAATAACCAAACAATGTTTCCTGTTAAAGATGCATCATATCAGAATCAAAACTGCTTTATGATTGTGATTGGTAGGTTATGGTTAGCATTGCAAGCAATTGTAATTGTAAATGAGCAGCAGTACTGCTGGTGGTGAAATGTTTGTTAGCTTAGCAGCTGCAGTTGAAGGAAGAAAGGATATCTAAACAATTCAGTTTTAGAAGGGATTTGGGGGATGTTTTCATAGAGGGCTCTTTTCTATAAACTACTAATGTTATTCAACACTCTACCCCACTGCTGCTGTTGCCTGAAAATCTTGTAACTCCAATGTATGTTTCTTTTTGCTGTTTCTTACTTGAATTTCATTTTTAATGGCCCTTCCAAACCCTTTCTGTAATTCAGACTCACAGCAGTCAGAAAACCTCTCTTTAGTTAATGAAAATCAGATTTTGTAGAGTTTTTCCTTTGACAGTGATGCCATATTGATTCATTTCTGTATCTGCGGGTACATTGCTTCTGCACACTGAACTCCATGTGCTGAAAACAGTTTGTAACGAACGAAAGAGTTGTTTCTCAGAGAACATTTTGATGCAGTCTCATATTTTAAGGGTTTTATTTCTCATTACTTTTTTTCAGATATTATAGTAAAGGACTGCTTTGCTTGCTTCCAGATATATATCCCTTACATCAGAGAGAGCATAGGCATGAACGGCTTTCATCAGTTATTGCATGACTACAGTCCACACAGACCAGAGTCCTTTTCACATCAACTGTACATCTTATTGTTCATTTAGTCATGGGATACCAAGTTTCCCCAATACCTCAAAATAATTGACAAGGTTGAAGGGAAGCGGATTGGTGCTCATGCCATATATTTCTTATTTTTCATATTGGAACACCCCAGAGTGCATTATCGCACTATCGTCAATACCCAAAGATAAAGAAAGGATTGTATCGGAACTTTCATGTGAAACTTGATTAATTAACTTGATATATAACTTTAATTAACACCCAAAACACACAACAATGCACATCGTGGTATCCCAATACATGAAAATAAGAGACTGTAGGCCGTTTGTTTTCCAGACTGGGAATGCCGACGTGGTGATACGAACCCTGGCTTAAGACGGTCACTGTGGAAAGGGCTGCTGCTCTGGACTGGATGTAGTTTGTAGCAGCTTTAACAAGAGCTTTAAGTACTTTTTCCTTTGGGTGTTTTTCAGCTGAAGCTAATGTCAATAATCAACCTTTATTTGCATGACGTAAACTGTTCCTCTGAGACTGCATTTAGACAGGGACAGGAAATGATGTCAGCACTGTGGCATAGTTATGTCTCCTCATGATCATTTAAAACAGAAGTCACAGACTGACAGCTGTCTGTTTAAGGTTTCCTTTCCTGTTTGAATGTCTCATAGTTTGAGTGACAGCAGTGTTTCTGGCCTAATGTTATTCTGCTGTGGGGGATATTAACATCTTTGATAATATGTCATTATAACCATATTTAGCCATTGCTGTCAGCAAATGCTGATGGATTCATTACTGGAAATGAGTATGTTTCCCTATGCAAAAATATACCATTAATAAACAAGCTATACCACAATTCAACCATCAGAACTCCTCTTTGTTCCTTTTTTTTTTCATAAACGCCCACATCATGATGGCTGTGGAGACTTGCCTGAACTCTCTTTTTAGAAACCCACTCCAAAATTGAGTAGGTGTCTTGTTTTGGGTACAGGTAAGGCATGAAGTACAATCCAGCGAGGTTGGTTTGTGTAATAGATGAGTATAAACATTTATGCACCATTCATTATTGATTGACAGCCACACTGATTACAGCATTCTTGTTTTTGTATAACTTCATGGAGTGATTGTACAAGAACCAAAGACAGAGAAACTCTGTTTGGCTGCAGTGTTTGACAAGAAACAACAAGCTTCTCTGTTTGCACACAGTCTGTGAAATGAGATGCTTGTGTGAAGCTCCGATATATCTAAACATCTGGGAATAGCAAAATTTCTGTTCCTACTGTGGGACTGAATCATCTTTTTACACCGGACAGGCCTGTTCCAAATCTGATATTCCTCATCTTATGAAAAGTTGTCACCCTTAAATATGGACAGATGTGTGTATGTCCCAGTGATGTGACAAAAAAAGGCTCAGCATGCTGGAAAATTCTTCTCCATGCTTTAGAAAGGTTTGTGACGACAAACAGCATCCTCAAGTCAAATTAGACCACTGTGACTGTAACCCCTAAATCAACAGCAGGTGATGTCCTTGTGATCTCTACGTAACTTGTGAACATATATCAATGTCTAAACATAAAAGTATCATTTGATTATTGAATGACTCATTCAATTTGTTTTTGATGTTTCTGACTTTACATACATACAGCAAAACTACTTTTTGATGGTTTACAATGAAGGGAACACATACATAAATATATGATGATGTACTGTGACATTAAAACAAGTTAAGTTTGCCAAAACATGAGTCAAATACAAGAATAGGCTAATGGATCAATTTGGTGATAACTAGGCTGAAACTGGGTGGCTGTGCACTGAAGCATTGGCTGGCACTGGTTGGTAAGCACCCGCATGGAAAATGCATACATGGAGAGGCAGAAAGTGTGAATCACACAAGCTGTGTTAGAAACCATTCACTAATTCACCCTTGCACTATTCTCTTTGTAATGTGTATTAAATAGTGAACTATAGTGGGAATAACCGAAAGAGATTTTGTACATTGTATTGCACTGTATTGCATTGTGGTATAGGGAGTAAAATGTAGGGTACATCACATGTTCACTCAAATTTGCTGTGCATTGTGGGTATTTTAGAGTGTGCACTATATGATGGATGAAATTAACCCCTGAGAATTCGAACACTACCACAAAATGGCAAACACTTTACATAGCGCACTTTTCTGTGATAGGGAATGGTTTGGAACACAGTTTCAGACAGAAGCCACGTGCAAGCAGTTGTTTCTGAAATTGGAGTTACGTATTATTCATTGAAGTCAATACTCATCACAGAAGATTGTGAAATAGCAAAATCTGTAACCCAATTAACTTGGTCCATAGCTCTGGGCTCTTCATAGGGATTTAATTCAGTCGGTGTAGTTCTGTAAATGACCTGCGGGGGGCAGCAGTGCGCATTTGCTGTGTGTGTTCTGCCGCAAATCTACCAGAAGAAGAAGAATTCCTGTTCCGTTTCCTGGGCGATTCGGTTGGCGGCTGTAAAGCGCCAAATCAAAAACACAGAGAGAAAACACGACCAAAATGGACTCCGTGTGATGGAGGACAACGCCTGTCAGGATTAGCCGCTTCTTTAACGTTAACCGGTTCGCTAACGTGTCAGTGAACGACTCCTTAAGTTTATTGAAACCATGGAGGAACTCTTTAGCAAAGTGTTACAAGTGAACGTGAGGTGCAGGGACTGCGAGGAGAGGTGAGGCCGCGCACACTGACATCAGAGGAGTCACTGTAACATGACTGAGCCACGTCCTCAGCTGAAGACCCGGGCAAAGACACCCCTGTAATGTGTTTTAAGTTTAAAGCGGCTATGTTAGCAAATAATTTTAATAACCAAATAATTTTTAATATACAGAATATGAAAGTAGCGTTTAGGTTTAACCTGTCACTTAGTTCAAGTGTACATTCACAACAATTGCCAACGCGTTCAATCAGTTAACAGCTAACTGGTCCTTCAGAATACTCCGAAATAATTACATATTAAATTGGTTGTTTTTATTTATTTTATTTTATTTTTATTTTTACGCACACCCTCAAACAGCATTTGTAAAACATCAAATTAGTTCATGTGGGCACCATGCACTTCAGCTGCTGAGTTACTGTTACCTTCACTGACGGTATGTCAGTGAGGAAAAAATAATTATTCATTATACAACTGTGCAACGAAAAATATGAAGTATAGCTAGTGCAACCAAAAACAACAACAGTGCACCAAGAAAAAAAAACAACAACCCCGTGTGATGTCTCAGCTCACAGGCCTGTGATACTTGAGTGAATCATGACAAACTGATTGTAAACCTCCAGTAAGCAGCAGTCGTGTATGTATTTAGTGCATTTTGCAGCACACAGAGTGCCTTAAAGGAGCGGTGTGTAGGATTTGGTGGCATCTAGCGTCAAGGATTGCAGATTACAACCAGCCAAAGCTTCTTCTGGTTAGAAATCCTTTGGTGTTGATTGGTCAGGAGTTTTTTTGCCAGCAGCCAAATTATCCACAGATGTCAATTCCTCTCCAAAATAAACAGACCAGATGATTTAGATTAGTAAAAACACTGAATAATGTGGGTTCACCTTAAAAATCAGTGATTGTCTGACGCTGCTGGAGCAACTGCTAACTTTGGATGCTTAAGAAAAAAACAACAATTCTTATTTTCATATGACTTAAGCAAATATATCTATTAGGGGTCGACCGGTTAGATCTTCTGTCACTGGTTTTTCAGGGCCGATACAGACTATAAGTAGTATATGAGACTGATAACTGATATTTGAAACCCATATACATTTATAATAAATAAATAAAGATCTTTCTGTCAGTATTTAGAATTTGGAATATAACAAACCCCAACACAAAACTTTGTTTAAATGCCTGAGCAAAAGTTTAATCAAAATGGAATCTTCCAACATCAAATACAGTAAGTTCCCAGCAACTTTTTTTATAAAGTCAGGTGAAATTTTTAATTGCAAAATTGAATAAATAAAAATAGCTCCCTGAGGTTTTACATCCTCCCATGGTGACACTTTTTTTTGCACTTCTTAATTAATAAATTTTATCAGCGATCATTAACATAAAATGCTGATGTAGATAAACGGCAAAATGCCAAATATTGGCCCCAATAATCGACCAGGCCGATAACTTGTCAACCCCTAATACTTATTATATTGTATTTAACTTCTGCGAGTAACCCCCCCTAAATCCTACACACTTTACCTTTAAAAAACAAGAATGTACAATAACAAGTAAGTAAATAAGTACAAGGGGACACAGTCCCAACTGCCTGAGGCCATATGGGTCACAGAGCCAGTCCACATTGGCCCTGTCTGAGCAGTGTGTCACATAAGAGGTGGGAGATGCTGTCCATGATGGTCCTCTGGTTAGACACCATTTTCCTCTAAACCACCTTTTCCAGAGGTACCAGACAGTTGGGAACGTGTGCTTGAGTGTGTAAATAATGTCTCCATAGCTATTGGCATTGCTCAAAAAAAAATACTTGATATCAGTTGTGTTGCTATTACAAACTATGTTTTATCATCTTTTTAAAAAATTAATTAATTTTCTTTTTTTGCAAATATAATATATCATACATGAAGCCAGGCCATTGTTTTCCAGTTAATCAGAATCAGAAATAATTTTTTTTATTGCAGAGAAGGTTTGCACATACAAGAAATTTGACTCGGTGATTTGGTGCATAACAGTGCAAAAGCATCAGGACATAATGTAAAATAAGAATAAAATTTATTTTTTAAATTTTTTTAAAAAAATGTTAAATATTCTTTTTTAAAAGAATATGAAAACACTTAAAAATATATCTGTAATTAAAGTGTCAGTTTGAATTGCTTAATTTTACAGGAAAGCAAATATCCGTGTCACCATTGAGCTTCATTCGACAACAAGTCCGGTACACAAAAGGGTGAGTAAGAGATTTGCATAAACCTTTTAAAAAGTCTGCTCTCTAGATCCTCAGTAGTCTGCTAATTGGAGAAAAAAGCCAGCTCCCAACACGCATGCTCCTTCCACTTCAGTTTTCAATGTGGCCTTATATGCTCTTAAAGATGGGCCAAATCCCTGGTGGCTTAACCCTCTGCTGTTTGTATTTGTATTAGGATCTACTCGTAAGACTAACAGATGATACAGATCCATATTTTCTCTTCAACCTCTCTATATCAGAGGAAGATTTCCAAAGGTAAGCATTGGTGGGCTTTTCTAAATTACAACACTCAGTATTTGAATTTAGGATGTCATGAAGAAGCTTTCTTTTAACTTCCACTGATGTTATCTTCCCTTGTTGTTATTTGTGTAGTTTGAAGGTCCAGCAGGGGCTACTGATCGACTTTGCCTCATTTCCTCAGAAGTTTATTGACCTGCTTAATCTGTGCTACTCTGAGCAAGAGTCGGACAATCCGAGGTTAGACAAAATGCAAACCACCACACAACATCACAGTGTTCAGCTAAATAAATTCAGCTTTACATTATGAACTGATATGATGTATTGGTCCTAATTATTACATTTCAATTCATTTTCTTCTAAGTACATACTATTATTAGAGATGTATACAGTATATAATGTCAAGTAAAACACCTTCACACACTACATGACTGTTTGTCTTTTTCTACAGGTTTCTCCTGCACTTGTCAAGTCAGTCTCCAGTGCTCGAGGGCCCTGCCAACTTCAGCGTTGTAGAGACAAACGCATTCAAACACCTGAACCACTTGTCTTTACGTCTCGTTCAAGGCTCAGACAAAGAGATTAAAGACTATCTGGCAGTGTGTCTCTCCTCTCTGAAGGTTGGCTTATTCAGCAGAACTCATCATCCTCACAGTACTGTCTGTGTAGAGCTATGAATTGTAAAAGTCAAGTGATCAACACAAAGAGCTTTTATGACTGCTGTTTGTTGAACTGGTTGACAATATAATTCCTGTTTGTCTACTTTTAAAGAGGGTCATATCCCAAAAAAAAGATTACAAAAGTAAATGTCTTCTAATTGGAAAATCAACACATGCAGACCTTCACATGGATGTTTTAGGCTACAGCCGATGAACCTAAAAGTTTCAGTCCATTCATCTTATCAAAGCATCCATTATTTTCCATATAACCTCTAACTACAATTGTTTATTCTCCTTAAGTCGTGCTTATAAAGACATGTCATCTCCATGTTTCAGGCAGAGAAGCAGGCCCTCGAGACGAAGCTTAAGAAGACTGAAGATGATCTGTCCAGGCAGCTGAGTTATGCCCAACAGGTGTGCTTTGTCATATTGGTCTTATTTTAGCTGAGTGAGTGCAACAACCAAGGCAAAGTGGTGGGTGTTATGCACGCAGTGATATGGTCAAACAGAGTTTTGTGTAAAACGAACTAGGGCTCTACCTGACTCAGAATTGTGTCAGTCGAATTAGATTTGGCAGTTCAATACAAATATTCGACGGTTTGAATGAGAGGCCATCGGTAAAGTGCTTTGTCTATAGAAAAGCGCTGTACAAATGCAGTCCATTTATCTGAGTTGTTTAAAAAAAAGAAAAGAGTATTGATCTTAAAATATCTGTATGTCTCCCAAAGACGCTGTCTGAAAAGACCAAAGAGTTGGACAAACTGCGTTCAGAGTGGACGAGTCAGAGCAGCTCGCTGTCCAGCCGTCATTCTCAGGAGCTACAATCAGAGAGAGAGAAGTCTGTAGAGGTAAGACTCAAGATCTGTCCTGGACTATGTTTCCAATGTGCTTGTCATTATAGGATAATCACATTGTTATATTTTTATTAAAAAGACGACCAGGTTGATTTTTTTTTAGGGAAGCCATCATTTATTAGAAACATGCCAAACATATGGATCACAATCATATCGGTGGATTGTGCTGCAGGATTCACGAGAGAGAGATGTTTATGTGTCTTTCTGGTGTTTTTCAGTTACAGAGCAGGCTTCAGCAGCAAACCGAGCAGCTCCGCCACGAGCTGGAGAGCGCTCATAAGAAGAGCAGCCAGCAGCTTCAGAGCAGACTGACGGAGCTGGAGGCCTCCTGCAGAGAGCTGACAGAGAGGAAATACAAGAACGAGTCTGCCATTAGGGACCTGAAGATTAAACTCGCGGGTGCAGAGGAGGTAAGTGAACGAGGATAAAGAATGATTGGGCCAAGATTACCGAAGCTTTTAAACTGCGACCACAGATTTTTTTGGGTAGCTGTAGAAATAAGTTGTTAACACAACTTTGACAATAATCACCTTTTAAATTGATCTGGCAAATTTGTTAGCAAACAGTCGCTTATTTACACCTCCACCAGTTACAGAGCAACATTCATTTGGAGTTATATTTTTGTCCGCCTGATGAGCGAAAGTCCAATATTCACTTTTTTTTTACTTCTGTTTCGGTGTCTGCCAAATCCCGAGGAAAATATATCTATGTCTTTAGCTGCTAAATGTTCCACTCTGTTTACCAGCTAGTTGCTAACTGAGTCTGTGTGCTTTTTAGTGGTGAGCAGGTAGTGTACAGTGGCTTTTTATAGCTTTCTCAAAGAAAACTGCTACTTGCTACAGCCAATAAATGACGCTTTGAGATTGGAAAGCTTAACAATCAGCAGAAAATCATTATGAAGCTCTGTAGAGGCAGATTCAGCTGATAATTCTTTGTAGGTTCATCACTATGGGCATTCACTTTCACACTGCAACATTTTTTTTCACATTGTAGTTTGAGAACTTAGTAAAGATATGTTTTAACTGCTTTAAAACACTAACAGACATACAGATTTCACTGATTATCTGTTTTAACATTTAAATTACAAGACCAGAGGATGGCGGTGCATCCCACGCCGCTATTACTGAGAATGTCCTCTGTGTGTCAGCACACATGGCCTGACCTCGACTCCCTCACTTTGTTGTTGACATGTGTACACACACACACACACACACACGCGCGGGTTCTGTGAAAATGTTTACTTACGCAGAATCCCCATCTCTTATTATCTGTGTGGTTGAAAACACACTCTTAGTGGTGTTCAGCACATTATTAGTACAGCACACGTTATCATGAAATTACACCAGCAAAGAGACGACTGACTGAATGACACTTAATGAGATGTTTGTTTAATAACGGCACAAACTCCCACTCTCCCACTCTACCTCACTGCATTGCCAAACTAAAACTTCAGCAAATCTGCACTGTTTATGTAGATTGTGTTTTATGTTTATAATATATCTAAATTATTGTTTTGCTATTTAGCATTTTTATCTTACTTTATTTGTGTGTATTGTTGCATAATCTTTATATCGTATTTTCAGTATCTTTAGATTTTTTCTATGCATGTCTTATTCTTACAGAATATGTTTAGGTTTAATTTTTTTCTCGTTAGGAGTGTTATATGTATCACCGTGTTTTTACTGCTCCTTTGCGATGCTTTTTAACTTGCAGCTGTAACAAAATAATTACGCAAATTGGGATCAATAAATTACATCTATCTATTTATTTATCTATCTATGTATCTGAATTGTGTGTTTTACAATGACTACCAACAATTCTGATTTAGTCAAGGAAAGACTAAATTTCAGCACCCCTTTCCTGTGGTGTAAGCTATTCTATTCTTTTGTCCACCTCTAAATAACAACGATTATTCAAAGATTGATAATTGATGACTACATCTGCTATGGATTATTTCCTGCTGCTATGTGTGTAGGAGTGCCAGCGTTCGAAGCAGCAGGTCCTGTCTCTCAGGAGGGAGAACAGCACTCTGGACACAGAGGTCCATGACAAGGAGCGTCTGGTGAGCCAGCTGCAGATGAGAGTGGCCGTTCTGGAACAGGAGAGCAAAGACAAGGATCAGCTCATGCGACGCACTAAAGAGGTGCTGGAGGCCACTCAGCAGCAGAAGGTGAGAGCAGCTTCAAATGTGTGGTTTTTTTTCACCCACTTAAAAAACCATAATGAGGAAAAAACAACATAACACTTCAGCTTAAGTTCCTCTTATATCAAATATATTTTCCTGGTTTAATGTCATTTTATGTTTGGATTGTTGAGGTTTTGTTTCCGTGGGCTCAATTTATTTTCTTTAACCGCGCTGTAGGATTAAAGCTACGACCACAAGTTTCCAATGCGACTTCGTCTGACCTTTGCCCCTTGCTGGGGCCAGAATAAATTGCTTCATTACCATGAACACACACACTGCAGTTTATTTCCACTAAATCCCAAATACACTTTCTAGCTGCCCCACATACTCACTAGAGCATCAAATGTTGATTAATCTGCTGCTGAAAATAGTCCCCAACAAATTCACTATTTTATTTTATTTTATTTTATTTTATTTTATTTTATTTTATTTTATTTTATTTTGTTTTTATGAAACAAATGTGTTTGTCAAGATCAGTTCAGTAAGAACCATTAGGTTTGGGTAGAGGGCCAAAATCAGAGAAATCAGAGAATATTTAAAAACAAATTATTTTTTGTCTTTTATTGGGTTTTATGAGTAAGAAAAATATTGCATATCACTAGATCTATCTATCTTTTGGTACACACTCTGTCTAGTATTCTTTCTGTATTTGTACTGTTAATGTTTTTTGTTTTCTAGGAATCCGTAGAAGAAAATGCTGAAAGTAAAGAACTTCAGATTAGAAAACTTGAGGCAACAGTGAAATCGCTGTCTGAGGAGCTGATTAAGGTTTGTGAAGCTGCGTGCAGGCTTCCCTTCTACTGGTACACTTTGACCTTAAACTCAACACATAAAGGAATAACTGAAAAATAAGAGTGATTGATATGATTTCAGTTCTTTTTAGTCAGTCAGTAACTTTTGGCTGTTATCCATCAGTCAATCAGTTACCCAACAGTCTCTCTTGTGTACATACAAATGTGCTTAGTGGGATCGTTTCAAAGATTTGGTTACTTCTCTAAGTCTTTGAACTCAGGTGTTGCTTTGAATTATAAAGAGGGGTGTTTTTTAAATTTAGCTTACCCCCAGTGATATAAATGGCCTGGACAAGTAAAAGAAACCCTGGTTGTGCTTATTGACTGAGTGTATAACTGCACCTTGTTTTTCAGTGTGGTCCACTTCAATTTCTTACCTCTTTCTATTTCTCTTTAATCCAGGCTAATGGTATCATTAAGAAGCTGCAGGGGGAGGTCCGAGGCCTGGTTGGAAAAATAAAAGTCAAAAACACTGTGACTGTGTCGCAGGAGAAGGTCCTCCAAGACACCACAGAAAAACTGAAGACTGTTGAGAAGGATCTGCAGAGCGCTCAGCAGCAGCTCATCACCAAGGATGAGCAGGTAGGTCTTCAAAGCATGGAAACTTCAGAAACACTGTTTCAGTAGTTTTTTTTTGCCCTTTTTGCCTTTCTCAACTGTAAAGTAACACAGCCTCTCTTTGAGCTCCTTATATGTACAGATAATGGGGTTTGTACATGTACATGCTAGTTAATAAAGAGAAAAAGTCTTTTGTTAATTTGTACTACAAGTGTTGTTTTATTTAGAGAAAATGGCTGGGCGATATGGAGGAATTCAATTATATTATTTAACCAAATACCACAATATCGATATTGCTACTGCGATATTGTAGGGTTGACTATTGGTACTTCGGAAAAACATTTACACATTAAAATTTTTTCGATTTAAAAGAAATCTGCAGTAATGTTGATATAATGACTAAGCAGGTAAAGGCAAGTATGTTTCAAAATTACATCACATAACTCCAATGCTGCTTTAAAAGCAGGAAAAGACAACATTCATGGTTTTGCAATATTTAAAATCAAGGACAGAATCTAAATCTAAAATAATATCACATTATCAATGTAATATTGAGAAACTGCCCAGCCGCCCATAGTAAAGGATTTCCAGACAAAGGTTTTGTATATTAGAAAATGCAATTTTGTAAGTCTAAAAATAAAGGTTTTGTTTACATTTTGCTTTTTTTTAAGGTTAATATTAACAGTTTTGGCATTTGAGTCAGCCACAACGAGCATAATGTGGAATCTGGTTCCATATCCTCAAGTATGAGTGTGTGCTTTATATTGTTATCATCATTTAAATAAATAGCTGTCTTTTTTTATTTTCTTAATTTTTTTCAACCTTGTACAGACTCAAAGTGCAACTGAAACTGCACATTTTATTCTACTACATCATACGTACCTGCGCTGTCACTTTTCCTGTATTCTCCTTTGAGGGAAAAAAAATCGTAAACCATGAGGGGGGTGAAGGAATTTCATATTTTTTATTTGTATTGATTTTATTTGTATTTGATGCTTACTCCTAGTTTTGCATTATTTGTGTAAATGCTGTTAGTTCCCAGTCTTAGGTTTAAACTATATTTCAGTTTAAACTATAGTTTCAGTTTAAACTATATTTGTATGACGCAGAAACGTCAGCACAGGTCACTCTGACACCAGATACACAGCACAGACTCTGAATGTCAAGTCGTAGCTGCGATGCTGAAGACTTCTTATTTAATTTACAAACATGAACACACATGTTTTTCTGCAGCTGCGCTCGTTGAATAAAACCACCGTTCATTGGGAACAATGCTAACATTAGTTTGCAAGCTCGATAGCTTATAGAGAAAATAAATGATTTAGTATGAACGTAATGACAATATCATTCATATTTTGCAGGTTTCCAAACTAAAGGAGCAGCTGGAGACGACAGTACAGAAGCTAAATGAAAGCAGAGAGGTGTTAAAAACAAATGAGAATGGTGAGGAAGCTTGTCTCTTTATCTTTTTAATGGTAAATGCTCTAACTACAGTTAGAGGTCGTACAGTTTTGTCTCTTCTGTTTTGTGCGCTGCACCTTACAATCTGTCTCAGCATTCAGTGCCAACATTTCTTACTTTTCAATACCTGATGCTAAGGACACATTTTGCTCAGTATAGTGTAATAGGTTTAAACCTCAATGCAATAAGTCTGTGCATTTATTTATTTTTTTAAAATTATGTTTAAATAAGTAACAGCAACATCTTTTACCAGAAACAGAAAAGGATTATCAAACCTTCCAGATAAAGTAGTGCTAATGAAAACATCTGACAAGAAGCCTGTAACCAGCCCATGTGTGGAAAATCTGTTGTATTAAACATGGCAATAAGCCTAAAAAAACAAAGGTGTATTCCTGTTAGTTGGGAGAAACAACAGTTTTAAGTTGAAATGTAACAAAATATTGATACACTTAACTTTCACAATATTATGTTTTGTAATACTGCATTAATTCTCAAAAACACTAGCGATTCTAAGTTAGTGGTTTACCAGCAAAGTAGCAGTGCTTAATTTTGCTTTGTGTTGAAACCACCACCTGTTTGATCCTTCAGTGGTGCAACGCTAGCATCGAAAAATGTTCTAAAATTAAACAACATGTTTTTTTAGCTTTGTTTACAGTATCACAATATATTAAATAGAGGTGGGAATCACCAGAGGCCCCATGATACAATATCATCACAATACTTAAATTGTGATACAATAAGATTGCAGTTTTAAATGTTTTGCGATATACTGAGTATTGCGAAAAACACATATTATCTTTTACCTTTTTTTCCAAATTATATCCCCAAAGGAAAACTTTTTCAGGATGTGTTTTATCTAATAAGACAGTTTGCGTCTGTTCATCCTATTTCAATCATTTTTATTGCCGCAAAGTGGACTGAAAAAAAGCAATTGATCTCATTATGCTAGTAGCCTATCAAAAGTATAATTTGTGTTTGCAGTGTTAATGATTTATATAATAACAAAATTGATTTGTAGTGTCTGTACATCGGTACAATATTGCCATGCGAAATATTGTGAAACAATGCCCCCCCCCATCATATTGAATTTTGATGAATATTGAATCGGCAGATTCTTGCAATATACAGCCCTGGTTTGAAGATTTTCTCCAACTGAGTAATGATGGAAATATGCAGCACTTGAAAGAGTCCTGACATTATACATCACTCTGATAATAAATAATAGGCTAATAGATTTAGGATCAAAGTACCTTGTCAATGTTGTCAGTTTTTTCCATTTTGTAACCCCACTCTTCATATTTTTCTTTTCCCACAGTTATAAATTGGCTTAACAAGCAGCTAAATGAAAAGCAGCTGACCAGAAAGCCTCCTGAATGTGTGGACACTCCTTCACTTATACCCGCAACAACAGGACTGAGGGTAGGAGAAACCGGCTGGCTGTGCTGCTAAACATTAATGTTCAAGCCTCATGCCTCACTTGAAAAAACTAATCGTATAAAAATCTATTAACTGTTAACACTGACAGCAGTTAAAGATATCAGTGTGTTTTTCCAGGCGCAGTTTTATCCTCAGACAGTCAGACCTGCTGATGTCACTCCTGCTGAGCAGAGATCAGTGCCGACAGCCGTCAGACAGACGTGAGTTTGGATGGTGTACATTTTTTACATTTTTTATTCCCTCATATAAATACTTGTGTATGAACAATATATTACATGTAGTCTAAAGAGGGCTTTGCATCTGACTTTGTTTACCTTTTCTTATGCTGAAATATTTCAAGCTTTAGATGAAAATTAGTTTCGAAGTTTGTCGGTGGGGAAATTTAGTTTTAGATCAATACTTTTAGGATGTTTCTTTTTCACTCTATTCGTCGTGCTCATGTGCTGTCTTCTTGTCCTCAGCAGAGACTCCGCGGGTCTGGATTCAAAGTACTTTGAGAGGAGAGATGACAGCATCCCAATCTATGGTCTGTCGTCTAATCTGCTTCACAAAGGTAAAACCACTCAACATTTAGAGCACTGCATGGACTATAAGCTTCAGTATGTTCAGCATGAACAGTAAATACTGCTTTAATTTGACCGCTTTAGCAGAGAATGTCATGTAGTGCAGGGCCAGCGAAGTGTATGGTGTGTTGGACAGGAAAGGACACTGGGCAGAGGAGTGTGAAGGCTGTTATTCCATCTTGCTGTTCTGTATAAAAAGTACAATCTTGGAATTTAGACGGTAGAGGTAGCAACACGGCCGAATCAACGTCTGTAAAAGTTAGCCGGCGAGCCGGGACAGTTGTGACATTTTGACAGCATACTAAGTGTGCAGCCCATCATCGGGAGATTTAAGTAGCAGCTAGCAGCAGTTAGCAGCTACCTGAAAAAGAAAAGAACAGCAGCCCATCTCGCTTTTGCTTCTCAAACACTGGCCAGCTATCTTAAATACACACTGGAGTGGCACTATGCCTGCCGTCTTTGGTTCTGTTTAAAGAGCAAAGCAGGTGTAATAAAGAGACCTTGTTGCGGCCCTGTTGCAGGATCTCTTTGTAAAAAGGGCTCAAGTGTTTGTATCTGCTCTGAATGGCAGTGTCATGGCCTCCTCCTGCCCTCCCATCTTTCACAAAGAACTCTGGTCTTTTGTGCATCTTTGTAGTCTCAATAATTGATAACTGGTTGTATACACAATGTGGACAAAAAAGAGAGATGAGGAAGAAGTTAAATAGTGTTGACTTTCACACACCTGGACAGTCACTGCATTGTTCGGGCAATTGTTGCATTGTCTGTTTCTGGGCATCTTGAGGATTTCCAAGCAGCAGATTCATTAACTTAAATATTTGTGGGAATTTAAAAGTCTGAATGGATTTTTTTTTTAGATATTTAAAAGAAATTGGGTTTTTAATTTTAATTTTTAAAAGACACATCCGTTTCCTTTTTTTCCAGAGTTCCCTCAGAGAGCTAAGCCCTCTATAGCCTCTGCGTACTTCTCTGCATGAAGCAGAATGGCTTTCGTTTCAACTCCAGGTGAAAGTAAAATCATCTGATTCTCATAATACACTTTTTGTCTTCAGCTTGTGTATAAACTGTTACGGACTTGATGTGTTGAAGACGCTTGTTTTTAAATGTGTGTGCTGATTGTTTACACGTCTTTCTTCTGATCTGTGGTTAAAACGTGTACGTGTGACTCCAGTGATCATGGAGAATGCATTAGGTTTTAAAATTAAACTTTTTTCCTAATATATTAGATTAAAATTGCCATCTTTACATGTTTATATGCTTTTGTTTTTTTTAAGTTATGAAGTGTTGTATTTGATGTAAAGCTTTTCCATGCAGATTCAAGTGCTCACTGTATTATCACCAAAATTCTCCTACACACTTGGCACACAGTAGAAGTTTCAGTTGCAATCTGCAACATCACCACTAGATGCCTCTAAATCCTACACACTAAACTTTAAATCAAAGATAGCTTTCTTTAAATGAAAATAATCCTGAACTGGAAACTACATAATGCAGGAAACACTGCAGTGTTAGAGTATAATAGACACACATGGGTCAATGGAATAACAAATACAATTAGTTTAGCATGTTCATGCTCCACAGTCACGGCTGCTTATTCAATTTATGGAATTTGAAGATATTTATTATTAATTTCAATGCTAATTTGATCAGTTTATGGAATTTTTTTGTAAGGAATTTGAAAGTTGAATTGGGGGGGTCAAGACCTTGAAAGTTTTTGAAAATAAACATGGATCATTGAAAGTGCTTGAATATGTATCTTTTGTGCAAGAATGGAGACTGGAGTTTTGATGTTGTCTGTCATCTTTGTAACATGGCACAACTGAAAATAATTCACACATTCAAACCTCTCTGGGTCCTTGAATTTTAGACAATCTGGCCTAAAATGTCCTTGAATTTGATGTTTAGGGGGTGGGAACCCTGATTACAATTTAAGGTGGAAAAACATTAATTATGCCAATGGTACACTCCATACTGGATGGAAAAAGATGCTTTGAGAATATTAAGAAAGCCTTATGTATGATAAAAGTCACATGATAGGTCAATGAAAGAAGTGTGCGTCACAAAGTTTGACACCTAGATGGTTTATTTTACGTGTTCTGTATTATGCTGTAAGTACTTAAGCATTTCTCACATACATCAGAGACTGATCTAGAAGTTTTCTGGTTAGGATCAGTCACTCGTGATTCATTAAGCGTGTGTTTCTCAGGCTTAGCTTCTTGGGGTTTGTTGTTGGTCAGGAAGAGGCCAGGGGCAAATGTGGTGGAGAGATTGGTCGGATCCATGGCAGGGATGGTTGGGACTTAGGGGGTGGTAGGAATCCAATGCGGGCCTATTAAAGCCCAAGCTTCTCCTGGACCTGCTAGGTACCAATCCAGGAGGGACAGGAATGCCACCATGGGGATAAGGATCACTAGGGGGATCGGGAAGAGCAGGGAGATCTGGGAGACTGGGAAACCCTGGAGGCCCTGCAGCCTGACTGGTCATGCATACACGCTCCTGCTCACCAGGGCCAAGAGCAGTAGTGTCCTGTTCAGAAGAGAGCCAGCAGAGTTAGCTGAAGTGTATTTCTGCAGTGTGCATCTGCATAGAACTGCAAACCGTTAAATTATGTGTACAAAATTAATGAATAATGTAAACAAGACATTTCAGAGTTTTGGAAATAAAACTACATCTATTCTATTATGAAGTATGTTAGGGTGAAGGTTGATGTTTACAATGTGGACTTACCTTTGGGGGATAGAATTCACACTCTCTCAAACTGACTTGGAACTTCTTACTGGCGTAAGATGAACGGCACAGAACGTGATTCTTAAAAGAGAGAGGAGAGAGAGACAATTAGAGCAAGAAAGAAACTAAGACTGAAAAATCCAGCATGGCACTCAGTCATGTTGTTGCTATCCTTTAACACAGTGGACAGCCTAGCTTCTATTAACTGGTACATTGTTTGTGTATCTGAAATCTGACATGCTCCTCTGTGTCATAAAGCTCCATTAAAACAAAGACCGAACAAACTTTAAAGAACCAAAGGGTCAGAGATCAATTTTGCATTTGAATTGAAAGTTCATACATATTATAGTCTCTTTTAAATTCAGGACTAACATGTTGATGTGTGGCTCTGAATGTTTTTAGTTATATATATATATATATATATATATA